>NC_043989.1:4270166-4422666 GCF_902150065.1 Myripristis murdjan
TTACGCTGCCTAAATCATGTTGCTCATTGGCTTGAAACAGAAGAAAGGGGGAAAAAGGCCTCACATCCTGACATCTGCAAAGCACCTGTCTTGAGCCGTGCTGCCTGCTCGCTCGGCCAGAGCGCCTTCAAGCAGCTATCTCCCCCCCGTTTTACTCACTGGTCCTGAAAAACACCGTGGCTGTCGTCTGTGGAAACAGTCGGCAGCCTCTGCAGCTTCGGTTTGCCTCTTTTCGTCTGAAACCGGGCCGATATCTTGTATCTGTTCGGAGGCAAATGCACCAATCTTGGCCTGTTTTCTGTATTTTTGCAGTGGCATTTTAAAATGAGATGCACAGTTTTGGAGAAAAGTGGCACCTGCTCTGACCGGGATGGATAGATGAAAATAAAACTTAAAGATTCCATTGTGAACTGATGCCTCTATATTTTGCCATCACTGACTGAGATGTTTAGTGTTTTGGAGAAGTTAACGGCACTAGTTTTCTCCGCGTCTGTGAAATATCAACTTGAATCGTGAGTGAAAGTGTCGCCTGCACTTTGCAGCACATCAGCAGCGTATAAATCTGCGTCACGGACGTGGTTGCACGAAGTTAATCAGCCCCCACAAACGTCCAGTGTTAAGATTCCTCGCGCCGAAACCTCGGGCCTGAAAGTCTTAAGACTGGAATTGGAACCACGCCGAGTCAACCGCGACACAATTACACCGAGTATGGACACGATATCCTGCAGAGATGAGAACCACGCAGACCCCGCCGCTAAATTATGTTCATATTCTGCGTAATTGTATCGTGGTTGATTGTGCGCGATCGGCATTCCAGGCTCAGTGAAGGCAGCTTTAAAGCTCAGATACGGATCTTGAGCCGAACACCACCAGCTTTCCACGAGGGGGAAAAAAAAAATAACAAAGCCGGCGAGCATCCTTCCTGAAATTGGGTCAGATGAGCTCTCCTGGCAGGCCGTGCAGTCACAAACTCAACCAGCTTCTCCTTGATAGCCACGACCAGCTCACTAATGGCCACCAGCGAAAGGCATTCACCACAAAATGCGCCCAACATTATTTTAAAAAAAAAAGCCAGTTCTGGTCCAAGAAGGAGACTTAGGCATGAACGTGCAGGATGACGGACAAGCAGAGGCTGATCATGTCCAGTAAATCCTGTTTATTATTTTATTTGGGGGGGAAAAAAAAAAAACAATCCGAGTCACAGTCGATTCAATTAGGGACCGCAGTAGATGTGCAGGATGTGTGTTTGGACATGTCGCTGAGAGATGTCAATAACTCTCACAGCGCACATGCCGACACACAGGGACAACATGACCTCGTTTCCAGCGCAGAGGGACAGCAGACGATGTATGACAGACGGCGGACGATGCATATCACTCTGCATGGGAGTGTTCAATATCAGTTTTTGCATTGCAAGCCGCTCGGCATGCAGCTTTCAATATGAATAGGCTCACAAATGTACAGCAACAAATGGTGCACCGGTCCAGTAAACACCGGTGGGCCGATGCTGCTCCACATGTGTACAGTGGTGGAAAAACGTTTTCGGACACCCTTAAAATTTTACACAATCTCAAATATTATCATGAAATATTTGTGGAAAAAACTTTTTTGTGTTTCAAAAAGGTGTGGCTGCATTAGACAGACACAAACAAATACAAATTATATTTTTTTTGTTTATTGTTTACAAGAAAAACTAACCAAACTAAATTCTTGACAGTTTAATCTTTCTCTTCAGGCGTGTTTCCTGCGTTACACTGCAAAAACGCAAAATCTTACCAAGAATATTTGTCTTATTTCAAGTCAAAAATGTCTTATTTCTAGTCAAAATATCTCATTACACTTAAAATAAGACATGATCACCTCAGAAGTAAATTGTTTTTAGACAATTTTCACTTGTTTCAGGTGAAAATTCACTTGTTTCAAGTGAAAATTTGCTTGTTTCATTGGCAAAATTTGCCAGTGGAAAAAGTGAAAATTCACTTGAAATAAGTGAAAATTAGCTAGAAACAAGAAACAAATTTTGCCAATGAAACAAGCAAATTTTCACTTGAAACAAGAGACAATTGTCTAAAAACAAGTTACTTCTGAGGTGGTCATGTCTTATTTTAAGTGTAATGAGATATTTTGACTAGAAATAAGACATTTTTGACTTGAAATAAGACAAATAATCTTGGTAAGATTTTGAGTTTTTGCAGTGTAGGTTCCTTGTTTTAGCCATTTTTGTGTCTGAAGAACTTTCAAATGTGCTGGCTTTATATAGACACCAAGCTTGGCAACAAAAATTGTGTCTTTTAATAAAAAGAAGCACCTTCATCACTGGTACCAAAATGACCCAATACTCAAAATTTCTTATGTATTTTTATGGAACCAGTCAATATTAAGTTTTTGATGGCTTTTTTAGGATTTGTTTAGTATTTTGGCTGTGACTGTACTAAAAGAAATTACACTTGAAGACCTAAAGAGTGATTTGTTAATGCAATATTTCACAAATGCATGGGGTGTCCAAAAACTTTTTTCCACCACTGTACGTCCAGGGATCAATACTGCACAGCCGTGCGGCGTCGCAGGGCTGCAGGGCCCATTAACGTCCGACCAAACGCCATCAGCGGCCGCTCGGCCCGCTCGTCTCCTCCGAGGCTCAGGCCGGGCCGAGTTGTGCAAGCAGCCTCAGAACAAAAGCAGCGCTTCTAGAAAGGGAGGAGGCTGGCACTGCTGGGAAGAAAGGTGCCTGGCCTGCATCAGCCGTCGCCGCCGATTCGGAAGTGAGTCACTCCCCTGGCGTGCGCAGAATTTCTCCCGAAAGGTCACAGCGGCAGCGAGTGCAGCGCTCTGCCGTGTCACCCGTTGCATAACTCCACCGCGGCTGCAGAGAGGGAGGCCACGGGAAGAGCTCCTGAATTTGCATTTTAAGCATAGCACATGTTTCTCACAGGCTGGAGTGTTTTCATTGGTTGTGTTGAAGGTCAATGGGCGGAGCCAAAAAACAAAACAAACCAAAAAAAGAAAGAAGAATCCTCCTAGCTATGTAACACTGGAATGAAGTCTAGTGAAAAAGTTAAGTAACAGTTAAGAAGTAGTTTTTTTTTTTTTCTTTTTTCCCATACATCCCTTTATTGTTTTTTTAATGTTTTATTTGTTTTGTGTGAATATACTTCTGCATGAACTGTGCTACATAAATGAACAGACTTGACTTGACTTGAAGCTCATGACAAGTTATTTAGTTTAGCTAGTTAGCCCAGCTCAGCTATTCCCAAAGTGGGGTCCGGGGACCCCCAGAGGTCTTTTAGGGAATTCACAGGGTCCTCAGAAAAAAATTTGCAATTTAATTTCACTCTTTTTTCACCCCCTAGAAGTTATCACACTGAGATTAGAGATGTATAACCATTGCTGTTCACTCATAGATTTCTCTCATCACTAATATAAAGAGCTGTGTAATACTGTACCCGGTGATATCTGACAGCAAAATCTTCTTAGATGGCATTCCACAGAACCAAAAATCTTGTGTATTATTGAACTGGGTCGGTGGTTTAAAGGAACTGATTTTGGGAACCCCTGCCTGGCAGACCTGCCAAGTTCAAACTAGCCACACTAACGTAGAGCTGTCTAAGCAGAGTAGTTAGCCGAGCCTGCAGACCGTCTAGCGTCATTGTTTTATTTAGATTTCCTTAATATCATTATTTCTGCCTCCAGAGCAGCCGGGCCTCTGCAGAATGTTTGTATATATCCAATCACTGTCGTCCAGAGAGGTTTACAAGAACACTGTCAGCTCTTTCCGATCCATAAACTTCCCATTTTTTATTAATAAAGGAGATGTGGGGGTGTTTTTTTAAGACTTCAAATTCAACAGTTTTACCCGATGCAACTTGACAATAATCCAACATCTCAGGTCCACACTTTCCTTTAGCTGATGGTCTTACCCAGAGCAGTCCTCTCCTGTATCTTCCTCCTCTTGCTCCACTCAGAAATTCTCTAATCTTGAAGAAAAACACCCCCCCCCCTCCGCCTCTCTCCTTACCTGTTGTTTATCTTACGTCTTTTCCGGTCACTTCTCTCTTGCATGAGGTCACAGGAATATTATGAGGCTTTGACGCTGGTGCCGCTTCCTGTCAGCTGCCAGTATTGTTAGTCATGCAGGAATTTAAGATTATTCACTTGTCAGGCTTCTGGTAAACAGCTCTGAATATGAGCATCAGACTAATGTCGAAAATCTGGGATTAAAGTGCATGATGAATTTGCGAGGGTCACAATAGATATACCAAAGTTATGCACAGTCTTTGGGTGCGGTGGATATGCTGCCTATCTTTTGGCAGCATATTGTTAATAATTTGATTTGACCCAAAACAGCATCCGTGTATCAGTCTCTACTTTACAATACCTTACATATTACTGGATGTAATCTTGAATCATAAATGTCTAAACTGCATGGGAGTAAACTTTTATCCTTCGTCTGACCAAACAAAAAAAGTATTAATTTAATAATGATAGTATTAAAGTAGTATTAATTGAATATTGATAAGAGCGGAGAAAATGTATCAGTCTTGATGATCTTATTGAAGCTGGAATCAGCAAATGTTTGGCATTTTACTTCATAAAGTACTAAAATGACTAATCAGTGATGGAAATTTTCTGCTAATCATCTTATTGATTAATCGACTAACCGTTTCAGCACTATATTCAGAGGTAATGACACATCCCAGACTGGGATTCATGAAGTGTTTGTACATGATGGCAGCACACCCGCCCCTCACAAGGCTCCGGGTCTCTGTCACCACTGAAGTGGATGAGGCCACAGGTTCAGTGGTAGTCCGTCAGTGGACGCTCGGCTCTGCCTGACAGCTGCATATCTGTGTCTGTTTCCTGTCCCAGATAACGGCAGTATGCAGAGAGGCCGCCCTCCTGGCCCTGCAGGAGGACATCAAAGCCGAGCACATCGCGTCCAGACACTTTGAAAGCGCCCTGAACGCCGTGAAGCCCCGAGTGCCGGACTCTCTCATCCAGTCGTACGTCAGCTACCAGCAGCGGCACAGCGGTTTCTCCTTCTTCTGACCGCTCTGCTGTGGAAAAAAACTGACCAGGAGACATTAACACCCATGCCTTTTTTTTTTTATGTTTCCCAAGATCAAATCATTTTAGGAATACAGTTTTGGATTCGGATAGGGCATTATCATCAGGCCTTGTTCATAACATGAGGAACCAACACCGGCCACCAGCCAAACACTGCTAAATTTAGTGTTAGGTTTCTGAAGTCCGCAGTTAACCAACCTTTTGTTTGAAGATTGTGTTTGATGGCTGATAGAACAAAAGTGGTCATGAATTTTTCAGTCCGCGGGCCGTGGCGCCAGGTAGATGAAAAGGTCCGTTTTCCCCGCCTGCTTGTTGAAATGTTGGCTGCGCTGCTGATACGTTTCAAAGAGACGGTTTATTTTGACAGCTCAGCGGGCCAGTAAATATTTTTATTTTCTGGCTCTGGAGTATGAACTGAAATGTCAGGTTTGTTCATGTAAAAATATGGATAATAATAATGTAATAAAGACATTATTTATTCATGTACTTGGGTTGGAGTGTTTTTTTCCCCTAACAATGTAACATAAAAGCATAGCCTAATATTAGAAAGAGACAAATAATCAAGGAGTTGACCATTAATGAATGTTTGAAATGGTCCATGAGAGCTACTTTAAGTCAGAGTAAGCCTGTCTTTGTAAATACATGCATGACACAATCAAAACCAAGAATTCCTTGCAAAAAATTGCATATATGCTGAAGATCCTCTGTGTTATTGCAAAAATGAGATTGCTGGGAGCTCCTGTTTTTTTTTTTTTTTTTTTTTTTTTTGAGTGGATTTAACTTACAACTAAACTTCCAATGCATTCGACTTTTTAGGCCGTGCGGGCATTTTACATTACAACCAAAGTGCTTTTTCACTTCTAGCTGTAAAAGTTTAAAGGTTTGGACTAAATCTGTCTCCACTGTAAGAGTTTGAGGGTGTAAATAGTAGAAAACTCTCAATCAGTGAGGATTTGTCTTATCAAAACCCCCTTAAATAGATGCATGAAACCACAAACCCCCATTTTATAAGACTGAAATAAGATTTATGTTATTAAATATGACTTGGTGCAGAGTTACACAGCTCTCTATGGCACTGTGCTATCTTCTAAAGAATCGCACAACAGTGAAATTTAACTATTCCTAATCTTTCTGGGGGCCACCAGGGGTCCGTGAAGGGGGCCCGGGACCCCACTTTAGAAAGCACTGATCTATATCGATGGGGAGAAAAACAAGCCCGGCTGGTATATTCATCACATCCATGGAAAATCAGCTAATTGCTGTAATCGTGAGATTTCCGTCCGCACTTCCGACCGCAGAGAGCGGGCAGCCAGGCGGCCATCTGTCGCCTGAGCGCCAGCCTGCAGCCCCACAAACTGCGTTTTCTCTGCAGCCTGCAACATCTTACTGCACCGCCGCGTCATTTAACAGTCCGTTAACTCTACTAGTTTCTCCCTCATTCTTTTTCAAGCATCTGCTGACCCAAAATAGCATTCAGGGTCATTCATCTATTGATTTTTCCATTTGAATAGGATAAATTGACTTTGTATTGAACTTCCTTTTCTCATGGATCCGGATGTAGCGCATCCGCGACACCAATCAAACCAGACAGTCAGGAACAGAGAGGAGGAGGGTGTCTGGGTGGAGGTGGGGTGGTGGGGGGAGTCTTTCCCCTGGCTGCAGGGCCGCTTTTTTCTTAAGGTGGTCCGGGAATTAAAACCTCTCCTCCCTCGACCAAGAAGAGACCCACGAAAGCTTAAATTCCCTAATTGGTGGGAAAGTGTCCATATCGGAGATTTGTGCAGGCGCAGGCTCACTTTATCTCCACGGATGGCATGCGTCAATGCTTAATGGGTACATTCCACAAAGTAAGAGATATGATTGTGATGTTCGTGAAAAATTACACAATTCCCTGGCTCCTGGGAGCTCCAGCAAAGTGTATTTCATTCCTCAGATGTTAACACACTGTTTGGGAAGCGGTGATGTAGCAGCTGAAACGGTGGGTGAGTTATGACCTCCAGGTTTTCAGAAAGGCGTTGATATGACATATCTTCAAATAGAGGGGGGGGGATTCCCAAACTGCCCAGGACCCTGGATTTCCCTGAACACAGTTTCCCAAACACAATCCTGACATTTACAAAGTAGCTAAGCTAAATTTAGGTGGGTTACCTTCTACATCTATGTAAACTACATAGACACTAAATCATAAAACTTCTTCAGATGTTTTTTCTGCAACAAAACCTTGGTGGTGTGATGTGAGGGTCCTTGGGATTAAAAAGGTGTTCAGGAACCAAGTGCCAAATTTAAACATTCATATTCATCTGTACATCAAAGCTGCAGTGATAATCATCAGTTTTCAGGATGTTGTCATAAATTTCTGTCTTTCTAAAGTTATCCTAAACATGTGGGGTGTTATAGTTTGTGTGGCAAAAGTAAACACAAGAGGAACAAATAATGTATTTATTACATAGTTATTACCTATATGTACCAATATGGTGTTTCAAGTTGATGTAAGTGGGACAACAGGGACTCACGACAGAGGAAAACTACAAAGAAACCAATTCTGTTTTTCTGTCTTTTTCAAGTTAAGGCCATTCCGTGTGTGCACAGCAGTTTCTGTTGAAAAAAACTAATAATCAGCACGCCACTGTGAAGAAATAGCGCGTTTATTCCATCACTATTACTCATATCAACCTTATTCACATCATTATTCATAACCCACAAGAACGGAAACTATTTTTTTTTTCTTCCCTGTGCCGCTGAACCCCCTGCTCGAAGGAAAATAAAAAGCCGTTCCACCTTAACTAGTGCACACATCTCTATCGCCCGGCCTTCCACATCTGCCCAATGAATCAGGAGCGGATGCGATGTATCCTTTTTCAGTGGAGTGAATGGCCAATGGGAGTTGGCTTGTCGAGCAAACACTGAGCCCTGCTTCTCATTCATTCAGTGCTGGACAGGCCCGCAGAGCTGGAGAGAGCGCACCGCCGTCTGCGAACCACCGAGGCTTTTTTTTTTTGCACAAGAGCGCATATTCCTCTTCCAACAACTACTACCGACTGAAACCTTACTTTGGTCCGCAGATACTCCAAGAGGGCAGACGCTTGGATTTATACTCACTTGTCTCCGAATTTCGCTGAACCCCGCTCCGAGACTTTTTTGTTTTATTTTTTTTATTTTTTTCCATTTTTATTTTACAACAATTCCTACGGGACTTATAACTGGGTTGTCTTGTCTAAAGATCGGCCTCCAAGTGCGCAACGTTTCTCCGGCTGCCTTCCCTCCCTCCCTCCCTCTATCAAAGTGGATTTACTTTATTCTACCCGGGGACGAATGCGTGCGTGAGCCGCGTTGAACTTTCTCAATTAACGAAGAAAAAGGGAATAACGCAAAGGAGCCACTCGCACTTGGATTAACAGGCTGTCGCTGTGAATGTTATGCATTAGATCTTAAGTCTACGCGTTTGGACACTGCCTCTTCCCTTTGGATGGAGTTTTGGTAGGCTATTTGGTTGATGGATTCGACGTTATGGATGGTTGCATATAGGTACGTATCACCTCTTAGTGTCTAACTACTATTTTACGCGTCTGAATCGGGTTTTGGGGCATTTTGTTGCCCGTAGTAGCGGACCGAGCGAGCCAGTATGCGCCACTGTGGCGGTGGGATCTCAATGTTTTGTTATATTAATGCACACAGACTAAGTTCGCGTTGTCATTTTGTGTCTGTTCGGCTGGGAAAACATCGCCGGCTGGCCGATTTCGCTGCGATCGGTTTATGAAGTTGATGCATTTTTACGCCTGCGTCCCTGCGGCTCAGCTTTAACAAACACCCCTCCCCCACGGCGGTTGTTTTCATTCATAAGTTTTTCTCCGTCTATTTGGATGCGTCCTCTAATGTCTCTTGATCTCCAGCTCTGTGGCTTTTATAGGTCCCCGCTTTTATTATTGCGCACAACGTCTTCTCCTTTCAAAGCGCACGGTGCGGATAATCCTATTTATAGTGCGCCCTTTGACGCTTAGACTCGTAAAAAAATAAAGAGTCTGTATTTATTTGCAAAGCGCAAAGAGTAGTTTTATTGATCGGAGGGTTTTTACCACGCGGTGTTTATTCCTGTGAGGTTTTATATCTATTTCACCGAGCAGGCACGGCTTTATTTTTTGCAGGCGCTGTGGGTTTTGGCCTTGTGCAGATCGGCATTGCTTCATAACGTCCCCGAAGGCTCGAACCCAAATTCCTGATGTTGTTTATGGCACGAAAACATAAATTAGGCATACTGTAGCGTCAAACCATCCGTCAAAACCCGTGTCGGTGTCCGCTGGAGCGAAACTCCACTCAGGTACAGCAACTTTTACCAGCGAACGCTCGGTTCGATCCGCTGCAAAAGTCTGAATTTTGTCGGGACTTGGTCTGACCTTAGTTTTTTTTTTGCTCTACTTTTGTCCCCATTTCCCTGAAATCCTTTTTGGTGTAGTAATAGAATACTAAGTGAGGCAGCTCATTTAGTTCCCTTGGATCGTGTCCTCATTTCGTCGCCGCGGTGCATTTAAATGTTAACTAGTCATACAAATGTAAATTAGGAGGGGAAGTATTTGTAGGGCCTACTGAAGTTTAGATGTGTGCGTATTGGGGAGGAAGGTACAAAAAGTCTTGTTAATAGTCAACTTTTTTCCCGGGTTGCCTCACTTAGAGGGATCAAATGTGACATATTGCAGTGCTGACAAGATGAAAACAGCAGGCTGCATTAGCTTTATCTGGAGCCTCAAATATTAAAGCAACTGGAGCCTTAAAAGACTCTTGCTGGGTCTCAGAAGTGCTGGTTTCACTGCAGCAGTGTGCTTGTATTAGATGATCATGCAGGCATAATAATAATGATCCTAATGGTGTTAGCTTTTCATCTCTTTTTGGTTGTGAAATGCCCTGGGAATTGTTTAAACCCCCTTCCATCAGGACATTGTGTGTTTGCCAGCTATGCCATGTTTTGGCTCTTTCTGACTATGTCTCCCTCCCTGCCTCCCCCACTGTCTCTCCCTGGCCTCTCCCCCCCTCTGGCAGGTTTTCCGATGCATGCCAAGTCCACGGTGAATGTCGGAAGTGGTGATCCCCCCAGATGGAGCTCCAAAGTCAACATGGCCCCGGCGGTTCATTAGTGGTGATCCAGCAACCTTCCCTGGAGGGCCGGCAGAGGTCGGATTACGAGCGGGAGCTCCAGCATGCCGCCATTCTCTCCCTGGACCAAATCAAGGCCATCCGCTCCAGCAACGAGTATACCGAGGGGCCCTCGGTGGTGCGGAGGCCCCCTGCGCCCCGCATGGCCCCCAGGCCCCAGGACAAGCAGGAGAGGACTCATGAGGTCATCCTCGTCAATGTGAACAACAACTATGAGCACCGGTCGTCAGGCCACCACCACAACCACCACCATCACCACGTCGGGGGCAGTGTGGTGGTTGTGGCCGGGGGTCAGCAGTATGGAGGCTCGCGGGCGCCGGGGCTCAGCCGCTCCACCAGCACGGGGAGCGCCGCCAGTTCAGGGAGCAACAGCAGTGCCTCCTCTGAGCAGGGACTCTTGGCACGCTCGCCCCCCACCAGGCCTGGCATGAGCTTACCGCACCACCACCGAGCGGAATGGCCTGTTCGGACTCAGCCCAAGCCCAAGGCCCTTTCACAGCCGCAGCAGGGCTCCCAGTTCCACCAGCCTCCACTAGAGGCTCCACTCAAGCCCTCGAGCAAAGGGAAATCAGACTTGTCTGGCATGGGCAACGGAGTGGTGGCCGCCGCCGGGCACCAGTTCATCTGCGAACGTTGCGGAAAGTGCAAGTGCAGCGAGTGCACGGCCCCCAGGAGCCTGCCCTCCTGCCTGGCATGCAACGGCCAGTGCCTCTGCTCGGCGGAGAGCGCGCTGGAGCACGGCACGTGCATGTGCCTGGTCAAGGGCATCTTCTACCACTGCTCCAATGACGATGAGGGGGACTCATGCGCTGACCACCCCTGCTCGCTGTCACGCTCCCACTGCTGCTCACGCTTCCTGTGCATGGGATTAATGTCGGTACTTTTCCCCTGTCTGCTATGCTACCCGCCTGTCAAGGGGTGTCTGAAGGCGTGCCAGGGCTGCTACGACCGGGTCAACAGGCCCGGCTGCCGCTGCAAGAACTCCAACACTGTCTATTGCAAACTGGAGAGCTGGGCACCACAGAGCCAGGAAAAGCCTTCCTGATCGCCCCTGTGCGTTTGTGTTTGCGTGTGCGCGGGAGACTCTTAATGCGGATCTGATGATGACGATGATGATAATGATGATGATGATGATAGTCACAAATTAATGTTTATCAAACATTCTAAGCACCTCCCACCCGCCTCCCCTCCTCCGCTGCGGAACCCTGCTAAGGAGCTAAGCAAGGGAGTAACGAAAACCACTCGATTATTTTTTATTTTTTGTTTTTTTGTTTTTTTTTTTGGATCAGGACCATGTTTTTACAGACCAGTGTTTGCCTTAACTGTTTCTATGTCTATCCTCAGCTCCTCATTAACACTATTTTTTTATATATAAAGTTTTTCTTCCGTTTTTAGGTAGGCAGTCTCCTCAGGGTCTTAGTGCCCCGGCGGCAGCTGCCTCTCACCAAATCTGTGAAGGACGATCTACTATAGGGCAATTATGTAGCTGTTACCAGGTATTCATAGCAAGCAGGTGTGTTTGAATTATCGGTTGCTACCACACTAAAACCGTGGTTCCTATGCTCATGTTGCATTAACGAAAGCACATCCATCTCATAGTATTTTTTTTTCTTCTCCACTTGGATATGTTTCTCTCCTTCCACCCATCTGAACTCTTCATACGCATTCTGTGGCATTCTCCCTTTTTTTTTTTTTTTTTTGGTTTTGTAAATTGTATGCTCAAATCCATAAGAGGAATTCTGGCTATTTTTTTGAAAGAAAAAAAAATGTCTGTTAAAACATTTTTTTTTTTTTTGTTGTTGTTGTTGTAAAAAATATTTATTATGTGAAGCTCTATTATTTTATGATATTTATTGCAAAAGACAGTCTTAAATTTACTCATGTCTGAATATAACAAAATATCAAATACTTACTGAAAAATTAAAGGGTGGCACAAAAGAAAACTATGTTAACTTTAATGCAGAAAATATATTAATTAATGAAAAAATAGTTTCTGTCTGGTGTCTTGATTGTGCTGACTTGAGTTTGGAGAGGCGAACTGGCCGGAGGAATGAACGAGCTCTGGCTGACAGCTGATTTCAAGGGAATGCAGCTGTCTTTTTTTTTTTTTTTTTTTTTTTTTAGTTTGAGTACACTGGTGAACAGCAAATCACTGTCCCCCCCCCCTCTCCATCTGTGCATGTGTGTGTGTGTGCATGTATGTGTGTGTGTGTGTTTGTGGAATTCCTGGTAAAATAGGAACTTTTCTGTAGTGAGCAGAAACAGCTTGTAGCTTGAAATGTGGCTGTTTACATTCTTGGAGGAGCTTCTTCGCCGCGATTCTCCCCGGTAACCTTGAAAGCTAAACAATACGGGTCAATGACACGGCTAGCCTCCCGGAGCTTGCTAGCATCAGCGGCGGCCTCCACGTTTCCATGAGTTATGCTCGCAGGAAGTCGCTCCACTTCGAGGCCGCCGCACCAGCCAACAAGTCACCACAAAACTATGCGCTGTAGCTTATTCCCCGGGCTTTAACATGGCCAGATCAGGATGTTCCTAAACTCCCAAATGGTCTCCATATTGCGGAGCCCGCAGTGTGTGCCCTGAGAAACGAGAGCCACCATTACGACCGGCCGAGGCCACCTGTTCAAAGATAATAAACCGGGCTATCAATGCTGGGCTTTTATGGCGTGGTTCCTGCACTAAACGCAACGATGGGGGCAAATCCACCCCCCCCTTCCCATTTGGCCGCCTCTTTTTGTCAGTGAATTTATCACTCGGGAAGTCCACTGACCCCCCCCCCCCACAACCCCCTCGCCTCCCCTGCAGCCCCCAGGGGATGAGATCATCACTTTGAAAGTTGGTTGGTCAGGCAGAAATGCCGATGGGGGGGTAACACCAGCTGTGACCAGGAAATGCGCTGGGACACTGCTGCAAAGAACAAAAAAAAAAAAAAAAAAGAAGGAGGAATACTCAGGCTTAGCTTTGGAAGCTGCAGCACTGACACAAAAACAACACAACTGTGTGTATAATCATGCACATGTGCTCCTGCAAGAGGCTTGTGAGTTTAGCACCGGTGCTTATTCTGCACCGAGCTGTGAGTGTTTTTCGTTTTATTTTAAATTAAGGCTAGTTGGGAACCTGCAAGTCAAAACTGTATTTGGTGGGAACACTGATGGTAAATATCAGCACAGAGACGGTATCTGGTTGCCTCAGTCGTTTAGCTGACTGGGCTGTCAGTAGCACTGACCAGCATGCAGCCTTATTCCAGTTGGTCAGCAGTTTGCATTAAATGAACCATCCTTCCAAATGGGCCCTCTGTACTTAATGTGCTTTTCTTTCCTTTTTGGTGGAATGTACCTTTTGTTGCCCTGAATAGTTAAGAGTGGATTAGCGATTTGTCAATTTCCTGTTACCTTTCAGAGCTGCAATTCGAGCCCCATTTGCTCCTGGCTCCTGGACGATGGCAAACAATAGGAGGCCTCTTTTTTTTTTTTTTTTTTTTTTTTCTCAGGTTCACTATAGTTCCCCGGTGCAGATGAAGGGGAGTGGAAGAGACCTAAACTGTATTCAGGAGGCAGCGAACAGGAAGACAATGTTTACTTGATATTTTCCAGCCTAATCCAAATAAGGAAACGTATCTTACTCCCACCATTTCCAGAACTTGGCCGCGTTAAGTCCCGTAAAATGTCCCACAAATCTCCGATCTGATGGGCCGAGGTGTCTGAAGTATCGTTTTTAAAGGCCCCTGAATAGTTCCTTTCACTTTGCAGCGACTCTGCCACGTGAACCGTTCTGCAAATGCGTCACATTTTGTTCATCGCCGGGCAACCTCTCCACGGCAAAAAAAAAAAAAAAAAAGTGAAATCTGAGTCAGTATTAAGTAATTCGATGGCAGAAGTGGCCGCAACCCCCTCCTCCCCCTCCTTCCTTGCACTTGTTTCAGAGTAAATTTAGCAGCTCCACACACCCACGTAATGCTATTTGGAGTTGTCAGGCTTGGCGGGTCCCTCGCTACAGTTTTGGGTTTTTTTTGGGGCCGTGCAAGTGCAAACACGCATGACTACCAAATGAGTCATGGTGGAACCTCCAACCCACACATCCTACCGGGGCAGTCCTTTTCTTAGCCAGGGCACTGCTGACGGCACGGCCGCGGTGGAGCAGGATCCTCTATAAACAGTCATCCTCCTCCACAGCATTCATCACCAAAGGGCTAGCTTCAGCTTTCCTCCGCCTCCTCATCTGGTTTTCATTATTTCCCCTCGTGGCGTATAAATAGAAATTAGCAATCAGGGGAAATGTGGGGGTGGTGGATTTTGGAGAGGAAGATGGCTTTTTTGGACTTTGCTGCGATGACCAAAGTTTATGGAAGTTATCTTCTCAGAAATTTGCTTTTGGATTTGACTTGGAGCTCCGGTGGGGTGAGAGGCTCCTCCAACATGCACCCCCCACACCCCCTCTCCCCAGGATTAAAATGGCATAAAAACAACTGCACTTTAGGATTTTATAATGTCAGTGCTGTGGCCTCTATGCACAGTGCACAGTGGGGGGATGTTGCTGTTGTCAGGTGGGAACCTTGTATGTCCATAATGTCAACTTTTCAGGAAGAAAAGTGGCCTACTTTCTTTTTTTTTTTTCTTTTTCTTTTTTTTTTTTGCTGGACAGCCACTCGCTTTAGAGTGTATCTGGTTAAATGGTTTCATAACCCAACTTTTTCAGCCCACAAATGAGCATAAACCTCCAACAGATATTATGTTTGGCTTAACATAAGACAGGCAAATAGGTTTTATGCTTCTAAGAGAGCTGTAGCAAGCCATCAGCTGAAAAAAGTAAACTGAATTACAACTACTGTTTCCTTTGCTAGTTTGTACAGAGGGACTGTCAAAGAGAAGTCAATTCAAAGACGTCGGCAACAGAAAACCATTTTAACAAGTCATTTAACCTCATGAATACATATTTCTATCTGCCAGCGGGATGAGATAATCCCACTTGTTTACACTGCTGTTTCACTTGATTCATTTTTTTTTTTTTTTCTGGCAACAAGTTGAAACAGGGCAGATCAGCCTACTGGCATCAAGGAAATGTCACTTGATTGAAGAAATTTCTGGAAACAAGTTGATTCACATTGGAAAACTCGGGATTGGCAGTTTTTTTTTAACCTCGTTTGAGGAAAAACAAGATTTTAACACTTCAGATAAGACTAAATCAGCTGGTAAAATTAAGGTTTTTGCAGTGGATCTAACTGGTGTTAACGTTTTCAATAATTTAACCTTCAATACGCGGCCTATTATGGAAAAAAAGGTGTTTTTTGTCTTCACACAAAGACCAAAGGTGATGGTAAATATAATTATACAAGCGATTTCCTTGGTCAGCCCGTGCTGCTTTGTGCAGAAAAGTTCTGCAAAGCTGTTTGGGAAAGCGGAGATGCTTCCGTCTTAAATCCGCCAGCTGACGGTGACAGCTAAGGAGGATGAACTTTATTTCACACATAAAACGTGTAAAAGAAAAAGGCAACTGGATCCTGTGTTTGTCAGGCAGGACGGTCGCTCAGCTGCCTCCCTCCTCCTCGGCAGCCGTAAAGGGCCTGCAGGGACGACCCGGTGTTTTATCAGGTGTCGAGGGCCATTCAAGATGGAGGTGTTTCATTGGGGCTTGAGATGTCTTAAGCATTTGCTGCTGGGCACACACACACACACACACACACACACACACATATACGCTGGAACTTAGTGTAAAACTTTCACACATCCGCCCCCCAACCTGCTCTGTGTCTATGCAGCGTTACTAGCTATCTGATACTGCATTCTTCTCCGAGCCCCCTTCCTGTCTCTTGTCTTTGTCTGCCATTTTATGAACAAAGGCCAGAAGGGGATAAGGAGGGGAAGCAGGAGGAAGGAGGAGGCAGAGAGATCAATACAATACACGACCCTCGGCAATCATTCAGGAGGATCCTTTTGTAATTAATGGCCGGGCGTTATTTTGGAGAGAGACAAGATTTGCACTTGATCAATGGCTTCTATTTCATCAGGCCGATTGACTCATCAAGTGTCACTTCCTTCCGGCAAACCCCGGCCGAAAGCCTTTTTTTCCCAGCTCCGGCAGACGCCTGTGATTTCGCGTTCCGTAATTATAATTAAATCAGCGGAGCGTTTGTCTCCGTGTTTTGTTCATGCTGGGGGAATCGCCGTTTGACAGGATTTTGCAGGGAATTGCAAACTCGCTCCTTCGCTCAAAACGTCCACCGCACAATGTCCCTCCTGAGGGCCGTCCTCTGAACAGCTGCGGTGGAGTCTCCTGTTGACTCAGTGCTGCTCTAACTTTTTTTTTTTTTTTTTTTTTTTTTTTTTTTCCTCCCTAACGTGGACACGATCATGTCCTTGTTCCTGTCTTAACGGCCCCGGGGGACAGGTTTGTGTGTGATCTGCATTCCAGGCCCCCTACAACCACTTTTGTTCTGTTTTTCCCTTTGATATCTCAACCAAGGATAAAAAAAAAGGAATAAAAATGCATCATTTCAATAGATAGAAACTACAAAAGTAACATCATCATAAGATTATGACCAAAGAAATAATTATTTTGTGGTAGCTGGTGTGTCGTACATATGCATACATGGCTCTTTTCCTTACACACACACACACTCACACACACACTTCTTTAACCCCTCTGTCCCTCTATTTTTTTTTTTTTTTTTTTTTTTTAGATTAGACTACGCATCCAGACAGATGGTTCCCGTCTGCTGGCTTTTTTCAATTTACTTCCTCTCCTCACAGACAGCCACCCTTCCCCCGCTCGCTCGCTCGCTCCCTCTCTTTCTTTCTTTCTCTCTGTCACCCCCCCCCCTTCCTCCTCGTCCTCCTCCCCCCCCTCCCTCCTCCAACAGCTCCTCTGTTATGTGGCTGGAAATAATCTTTTATTGCCCAGTTGTTCGGAAGTGACCTCCTGCCCTTGATTAGATAGGGCCAAGTCCTATCACACGATTGTGTTTGAGCTGGCGGTCCGAATACCCCCCCCCACCACCACCCCCACCTCCCAGCCCCACCGTTCGCCCTCAACCCCCCCCCGCCCCCGACCCTCCTCCCTCCCTCTTTTCCATACCCCCACCCCCTTTTTTCACTGCCAGGGCCTTGGTGATCCTGTGTGAGGGGACAACAATGGGGGGCTTTAGTCCCGTCCGGCTCTTCTCGGCTGGGGGGCAACAGGGTGGGGGTCATGAGGGATTTTTTTTTTTTTTTTTCAGTCAGTCAGGGGGTGGAAGTTGGTGGGTGGGGAGGCCGGTGCCCCCCCCCCGCCATCCCATCCCATCCCCCTCCCACCTCCCACCTCCCACCTCCACCTAACACCCACTCCCCCCCCCCACATGCCATAGTTAACCTCTCAGTTGCCGGTTTGCTCACCCTTCGACCCTCCAGCCCTCCTCCTTCCTGTCCCGATGACCCGACCCTCCCTCACCCCTCCACCCCCCGCCCCCCCCCCACCTACACCTGAAGACACAGATAGGCTTTAATCTTCCACACTATCAGTGGACCTTTGAGTCTGCTGTGTGGTCGACAGCTGCTGGCTTCGCCGCTCAGATATTTTGGCCTTGCTCGGTATCGATCCTGCATTTTACCTGCAAAGACTCGGCTCTGATCAAAGACAAACGCACATCACAAACACCAAAACACCAAACCCACAGAGCTTTGTTTTTAAATTTTAGTGAAGATCCCAAGGTGTCCAACGATCCCAAACATGTCCCGCTGAATCCCGGGGCAATGCGTATTAAATGAGGCACAAGACATTTACATATTTTTTATTATTTGATATAATGCTGCAGCCATAAAACAATTTTGAATTTTCACAGAATGTAAGTGCACTGCAGCTGCAATGAAGCTGCAACCAGCAGATACACAATATGGATGTGACACTGTCATTCATATGGAAACTTGGAAACTAGTTTGGAAGATGCTTATAGGGAAATTTAAGGGAAAAATGGAGTTCAAAGGGTTAAAATATCTGTTTAACTATGTTTGAAATTATGATGCGTACCATGAATTTGTGTCTTGTGGATTTACATCGGCCTAAGAAGGAGGGCAAACTGAGTTTAGGTGGGAAGTCTGATGAGATTTACATTACATCTATAATTTAGGCGTGTAGCTACACAACAGAAAATCTATATCTTAAGTCATTTTGTCCCATATTCTCATCTTCAGTGTTAAAATCTCTTTTTTTTTTTTTTTCCTTCAAACACGGTAAAAAATCTGCCAGCGGATGAGATAATCCCTCTTGTTCCCATTCATAATCAGCTTGTTTCCAGAATTGTGTCATTCTCTTGATCCCAGCGGGCTGATCTGTCTTATTCTGCCTCGTTTCAACATATTTATACTTGTTCCCGGAAAAAAAAAATCCTGAAAATAGTGAAACAGCATCGAAAACAAGTGGGATTATCTCACCCCGCTGGCTGAGTTTTTCTTTCACCGGCTTGAAGGAAAGCAAGATTTTAACACTGAGTATGAAAGTGAACGTGTTTTCATGATGAATATGTTTTGAAGTGTGACGCTCCTGTTCAAAGCAACTTACCATCGATCACATATCTCGCTCATTTTATCCACTTTGGAACGGATTGCGGACATCTTTGTTATATTTCCTCGACACACCCTAATCCCACTGATTTAAACACCACTGATCTTTGCTGGATGAGACTTCAGTAGTTTCACCGCATGATGTTCCTTACAGCTTTGGGTCTTTTTGTGCATTTGGATTATACAGCCGCAGAAACTCAACAGAAAATCAGTTTTAACGCCAGACCTGGCAACCACACGGCCTTCCCCCTTCAAGTGGGGGAAACATGTCATCTGTAACACTTTTTAAGGAAACTGTGTTCCTAACTTTAGTGTCGGTTTTACAACGGTTGTACAACTGCGGTGCATATGGGGCCTTTCTCTGCGCCGTCTTGTTTGTCTCCTCGTCCTCTGGAGCTGTAAACCCATAACAAAACCCTCGGTGTCCAGTTTCACTCTGGGAATGAAGGCCAGGCTGTGTTGAATAGGGGACAAGAGACAGGAAGACAACTCTGATTACCTCCATAAAAGAGCTGACCTCATGTCGCTCCCTCCTCTTCTTCTCTACCTTACTGAAAGGCATTTACATTTTACATTTCACCCATTTAGCTGATACAGAGAGACTTACGGTGAAAGTTATAGTGCAGGGTAAAGATTTAATCCCCTTTATAGGCATGCATAACACACAATAATACATATGTAATGATAATAAATAGATTTCATTAAGCAAATATTTTCATTTATGTAAATATTAATGAAAGCTTCCATGAATGGTGGTTTTATTTTTCTCTATAATGGTGATAACAGGCTGGAAATGACCACTTTGCCCACTTTTCTTAGTCACTGCTGCTTTCAGTCAGAAATGCAAAGGTCGGCGATAACACAAGCGTTTAACAGGAAGGGCTCTGACGATCTCCATGCGAGAACTGACCCCATATCAGCTCTGACCTCACGTTCTTTCTCCACATTCCTGGAAGAAAAACCTTCGTCCAAACTCTGCCGAGCTCCCTGCCTGAGGATGATCACATCAAAGTGGATTCAAGGCAATTTCTACTCTGGCAATTTAAATAAATGGATTCCAGTCAGAGCAGATGACGGTGCTTCTATATCAAGTTGCTTTGAAATGCTTTTTAATAACCGCGTCACCGACTGTTTACAGTCAGCCCATTACAGTGAAAGGCCTCTGAATGAATCCGGCCCAGTAGAAAGTTAGTGGGCCTTCGCCTGGTAGGGAGCCCCCCCCCCCAAAAATCCTCCCTGCACGCCCCCTTTTCTCCCTCCAGGGTCTCCAGGCCCAAATCCAGAGCAGGGGGGTCCTGAACAGGAAGCTTATGAGCCCCCCCCCACACCCCCTCCCCTCTGTGCTTGAGGGGGGGGACCCCCAGATCAAAGACACGGCACACAGAAAAGGCTTATCTGTTGTTGATTTTGGGCTTACACTCAAGCACAGGGTTCTAGAAATGTGTCAAGGAATTACAGGGCTAGATCACTGAACCTCCCCTTTTCATCTTTTTTTATGCTTTTGTTCTTCCAGGTCTTTGAAACTGGAGGTGTTCTTGTACAGTTTTTTTTTTTTTGTTGGGGGGGTGCTTTAAAAGAGAAGGCAAAAAATATATATATATAAATCATAAAAAAAATGTCATGGAACAAGGACGTTAAGTGGCTAACCGAAAACAAATGTTCCCGGTGTTGGACAGGAAACAGACTCCCATCGCCGGACACTTGCAGCCAGGATGGTCTTTTCTCCGGTGGTGTTCTGTGCGGGCTGGCATCTCCGCCGGCCTCGGGATCCGTCAGATCTCAATCACGCCTATCCCCGCTCTCTCTGATCTTTTAACATTTCAATTTCGAACTCGGCGAGAGGCACGATTCTATCTCCGCCTCGTTCAATAGCCGCATTATGCCAAAGGGGAAACTGGACCCTGAGGGCAGGGGCTTTGCCTGCTGTAGATCTTATTAAGTACGTCCCTCTATAATACAACCCAGCTTGACTCTGTGAGGCCACGCCCCCGTTGTAGGAGCAGACACGTCAATCACGGGCCTTGATAACGCTCCGCCGTGGTCAACCATGGCGTGATTGACACCTCACACTATGTGTACAGGCTCTGAGGGAGTATACAGAAAAGCTGGTGGACCGACTGGGAGAAATCCTTTGCACGTCAGTTCTCACAGCACCGTGTGTGTGTGTGTGTGTGTGTGTGTTGAAGCTGCAGATGTCTGGAGGCTGGTATTTGCCACACAAAGCGGTTTCAGAGCAGGGAAAATGAGCCTGGATGTTGGCCATTATGTTCAGATCAGCAGTGTGTGTGGACGCAGAATCGCGCAGACCATCTTGTGGAACAGATACTACGCTTCGATGGTTTTCAGACTCTCTCAGAGGACCCAAATTTCCAAAGTAATTTTCCTTGCAACCCAAAATTGTCGTGGACTACTGTGCAGACCAGTGTTATTTTCCCTGTTGTTAGAGCAATAAGTCAGTGGATGTTTTATTCAACTTACCTTACATTGAGAAAGTCTGGCAACGTATGAAAGGGGTAGGCGCTAATGCTAAACTTTCCATCCAGAATAATTTAAGGACCCATGTTAATCTTCCCGAGATCCATCTTTAGAGTCTGGCCCAGGCTCTGGACACGGAAAAAAAACACAGTGAAACTTGACAAAAGCAACATAGACTGTGGTATGTGAAGTCTTAGGGTGTTTCATGTTTTCACGCTCAACAAGTGTGATCCTGCGTCTCCGTCTCTGACGCCTGCAGAGCTTCGTGGCTTTAGTCTGATGATGCTGCTCCTAAAGTTGGGGGTTTGATTCCAAGTGATATCACCGCTGTCAGACATTTACCTTGTTGTGCATTTGCCAAGGGTTATTAATAATCCGCTGCACTCCAAAACAGTTTTTTCTTGTTGTTTTAATACTCTTCATGCGAGTCCCGGAAAAACAAATGTTTGAATCAAAGCTGTGACCAACACAAACTACACATATGGTGATAGATTCAGTCGCTGTAGCTAACATAGGCACAATGCAAGCTAGCGTTACAGTGCACTTGACAGTCGCAGGCTGACAGCAATGTAAATAAATTCAGAAAAGACTTGAAAAACAAAAGTTAGTTGATGTATTTCAGTGGTTATGAATTGTCAAATAAACATAGAAAATAATCATTTAATTACCACACATTTTTTCTAAGGACTTAGAATACAGCTGGAGAGGGTTGTTAGACTAAAAATCCCAAGAATAAGTAAGTATTAAGTAATTAATTTACATTTACTTGATAGGAATAAGTCTATTTGGGCTAGTTTCCCATCCAGGTAGGAGAGGAACAAAAGTTTAGGGTCCTTTTCCATCGCCACAGGCCCAAACCTTTTGGCAAGTCTTTGGCACTAGGATACAGGAACTTTGGCTTTTAAGTTCACCTGAAATCCAGTTCTAGTTCCAGGTGTTTTTTTTTTTTTTTTTTTTTTAGCCATGTTGATTTCCTCACCGTTATTTGGTCGGAGGATGAGATTCAGCGGCACCATGACGGATCTGAGCTACAAGCGTGATTAGGGTGGCCATTTCCACAACACCAAAAAGGAGGACAATTTGCGACATTTATTTTTTTAGTCTTTGACCTGCAGCATGTTGGCTTTTTTTTAAATTTAACATTATGTTAAATTATTATTATTTTAAAAACGTAAATTGCTTATCAAACAGACCTAACAATTCAGCTACCAATGAATGAGCAGTAGTATGCCTGTGATAACATAGATTGTAAAATAAGCCTCCATCCAATGAATGCACTTTTTGGATTGTAATTTAAAAGTCTATGACGAAAAAGAAAAATCTCCCGGTTCTCCCGATGTACAGTCCGGGCCTGTCTTGCACCATTGGACGATATGCAGCGTTGTGTTCAAGTTCATCTCCAAAAAGGAGGACAAATAAGCGTCCGGCTTAAGGCTGCTCCGGACGCCGGACAAGGCATTTAAATTCCAGACTGTCCGGCCTAAATCCGGACGTATGGCCACCCTAAGCGTGATCCTGACTTCTATCGAAAATGTAAATCAATAAACATGTATCAATGTATCCATTACAAAAAAAAAAAAAAAAAACAGTCTTCTCTTAGGGTTTACATACTTGCTTTGTTAAATCTGCTCTTTCCGCTCCTGTTTCCTCTGAAGTCACCTGAAACCCAAACGGGAACTAGAACCATATCCAGCACCGGTTCCAGTTTGCTCCCAGTTAAGTTCTTGTTTCTTGTCGTGCCGTGGAAAAGGCCCTGACATGTGATAGAAAGAGGATGTAAGATACTCAGAAAGTTGGTGCCAATGTGGTGGTTGACCCTGGTTGATTTAGTCATGCTTTCTGATGGTATAAAATGCAGTTTGCTGTGTTTCCTTGCTCGTACCTGCAGCTCCAGCAGGCCCAAACGCTGCTGAGCAAATGGAGAAAGAAAAAAAAAAAATGGCTCAGTGAGACAGCGCCTGTAGCTTTTCCTCTGCGTCTGCTGCAGGCTTTTTTGCTCGGCAGCTGCGGAGGCTGTGTGAAAAGTTAAAAGGGAAACTTCTCACACCGTTACTCAGGATGAATCGAAAAGAGGAACACTTTGCTCGAATAAAAGGAACGTGAAGCGAGCGAGGGCGGAAGAGAGACTGAGGGGAAAAAAAAAAAAAAGTGAAACCAGCTGTTTGGAGGTGCCGTGTCTTTACGACAGTACAGCGACGCGCGCTCATAACCGCGTCCAAGTTTTGCCACAATCAAACGCTCAATTTACCTTTACAGGAATATCAGAGATGTTACACCGAGGTCTATTCTTGAGGGGGGTGGGGGGATCGAGCGGGGGGTGCTCTCTTGTATTTATGCCTTTAAAATATATATGGCGTGTAGCTTGTGCAGACAACAAAGGGCCCCTCTAATTCTTTCCTTTCCCGAGGGGGTGCAGAACACGCCGAGGCCACATCAAGCCTCCAGACTAACCCCCACCACGCCGTACAGGTGCAAACTTAAAAAGAGCCTTCATTCAGGGCCGGCTGGACGCCTGCAGTTAAAAAAAAAAAAAAAGAAAGAAAGAAAGAAAGAAAAAAATCCCTTCTTCGTCTCTCTCTACTCCTTTTTTTTTTTTCATATCTCTTCCACGCACTTTTGTCTCACGTGATTTTCCCAAGGTCACAGCAATATTTTGTTGCTGAGTTCTGCTCGCCTGGCTATGAGTTGCTTGTAATGATGGTGATCTAGAAAGCAGGAATTAAACTCATTTTTAGTCTTGTGCTGCTTGTAAACTGCTTGGGAGATTATCTGGTTTTACATATAGCAACAACAACATCTTCTGCATGAGATAAACTTCTGGGTGTTAGCAGTCATTCGGTAACCTTCTCCTCAGCGCCAACACAGGACTAGTTTTGGTCATAAATTCTGTTCACACAAAATTTCAACAGAGAGATTCAGGGGATGTTCTTGCAAAGAGCAGTGAGGTTGTGGTATGATGTATTCAGACCTTTCTGCAACCTGTTTGCCAGAATAAAATGTTGTCATTTTCCATTTCTGAAAAACAAAAGAATACGGTGAAATGTCAGTGTTTATGAACCACAAAAAACCTTTGAATATCAACAATTATTTTCCACTTGTGGCCAATGGTGGAGCATCAGTGTCACATCTGTGTGCATACTCTCTAACGTTTGCTTTTTAGCCACTTTAACGTGCTTCCTTTGTCTTGTTGGCTTTGTTAGTCACCAAAACTACTCGGTTAAGGTTAGGATAAGATCATGGTTAATGTTAGAAAACGTTAACTGATGTTTGCTAATATTAGCGAGCTAACGTTAGCTAGAAAAACAAACAGCTCTCACTTGAGACAGGACTCAAACCCCAGTGTACAAAAAAAAAAAAAAAAAAATCCTGTTGAATGACCTTTTTGGCCATTTTGACATAAAATGCAAGGAAGCACAGGTGTTAATGATGAAGTTAATGAAGGTTTTGCTCCATCCAGGTCTAACTAAACCAATGTAGAAGACAATGGAAGAACCCTTAATTAATGTCATTAGTAACACCTGCGTTTACCTGCTATCAACATCGATGCTGTGGAGAAGGTCTGTTGTGCCAGCTGCCGCCTCACTGACCTCCTAACGCACTGATTTTTGTTCATTTTAAACCAAACTCATATGAAACTCAACAACATGACACTTAACTGTTTCCTTGGTTTGCAAAACTGTAAAATGCCAACGACTGCTCTGTAAATTCTGACTATACACCGCAGGTCCATTTGAGTTTGAGTTTATTGTCTCTTTGTCTTACGTTTGTCCTGCAATAATCTGTGGCACAGTAATTTTGCATCATCATTTGACATGTACCAAAAGGGTTTGGTGACACAGCAACAGTAAAAGTTTTAATTTGCATGCAACTAAGTTCATGGAAGTTGCTGTGTGTGCAAACAGCCATAGTTAGAGCCTTTATTTTGAAATTTTGCAGAGTATGTTGAGGGCTGGGCCTCCATTTACTGCAGAGAATAAAAGCGTAACAACAATGAGAAATAAAAAAAAATACAAGTTATGTCTTGCCACACCCAAAGCAATAAGATAAATGAATTTTAAACAGTTGAAACCCTATTTATTTAACATAACCTTTAATGAATGTCATTATATTTTCCATCGTTTTACTATCTTTTACATATATTATCACTGACATTGTTAGCTTTTATGTGTGCATTTGTTTTCATTTGTTGTTTTTATTGTAAAATACTTAAAATGCACCAATCTTACCTGGATATCAAGGTTTATTATACACTGTGTTTCATTCCGGCTATGAGGGACATTAAATTTAAAAGCGCTTTTTCCTAATTCGGAGTGTAAGGTTAAATGCCTAAAACATAAAATGTCAATAATGACGGCTCTCACCCCACACACAGAAAGAGAGAGAAAGAAAAAAAAAAAACGAGAGAGCCAGCTGCAGACAGACAGACAGACAGGGGAGAGGCAGACAGGCAGCTCGCTGGTTAACAAAGGCCTTTTCATTAATGAACTTTGGCTGCAGGTAAACATTTGGAAGCCGCTCAGACACTAAACAGAGACGCAAATTACTGGCTGTCCTCCTCAGCTTCTCCTGCCGCTCTGAGGACGAGCAGGTCGACCGCGCCGCTCATGTCGCTCAGGTATTCCTCTGTGGACTTTATCACTGTTCGTCCGCTACAGGGAGTGATGTGAGCCGCAGATAACCACGCGGTCAGGACGCCATTCAAACGGCAGTAAATCTTCCTGATTAGGTGGAATTGTAACTCGTCATGCTAAAGGTTGTGGGCTCTCCGCGACTCTGTACCAGACATGTTGATCTACTATTGACCTAAATAGGTCTATAAAATAGATAAGGATATCTCACCTCCTCAGGAAGTACAGCCCATAAACACTGCGAGAGTTTACAAGCCTCAAAAGTGAATGACAAACCCGCAAGAGGTCATGGAGAAATGAGCCGCCCTATTTGTACCTTAAGTTCTTTTATTTTTCATTAAAAAAAAGGGAGTTTTCTACCCCCTGACTCTTAAGTTCAAACCTCATGTTGGGTTTTAGCAATTAAAAAAAAAAAATAAATAAATAAAATAAAATAAAAAATTCAAAAAATTCAAAAGCAATTAAAAATTTTTTTTTTATCTATCTATCTAAAAAAAATAAATAAATAAATAAAAAAAATTTAAAAAATTTAAAAAAAAATTTTCCCCAGAATTTCCCTGGTTGGGATCAATAAAGTATATCTATCTATCTATCTATCTATCTATCTATCTATCTATCTATCTATCTATCTATCTATCTATCTATCTAATTCATCATTTTCCCAAAATGAACAACAACAACCAAAAAAAAAAAAAAAAAAAAGATGACTCGCCGTGAATGTTAATGAGACAGGCTAATCAACGGTCAGCTATTATTCAGCCAAAGGTCGCGCTCCCTGCAGAGGAAGTGCACCGCTGTCATCAATCTGGTCCGAGGGCTCTGCGTAAGAAAGGAGCTGGAGGTCGTGGGCGGGGTGGAAAGTTTAGTGCACTGTAGGTGCCACAGAGTACATTCAAAACCGCTGTAACCCTCCACCTCCCATCTACATGTCAATGGAGCCTTGTTGTTGACTCGGTGTATTCCAGCGACACAGAAACCCCTTGTCAGGCGTTGCAGCTTTGTCGCTGTTTTTCATTCATTCATTAATTTTTTTTTTTTTTTTTTTTGTCGTCTTCTTTTCTCTTTCCCCAGTTTTTGCCTTACTCTCCTAGGCTTTGACCAACTTGGCTGAAGGAGGGAGGGTTTCGTGGGGAAGGTTGGGGGGTGAAGGAGTGAAGGGGGGGGCGAGACACATTGAGTTTGCCAAGTCAGGCAGAACGATCGACAGGAAGCCAGGCAGGAAGGAAGACGAGCCTCTCCCCATGAAGTGCCATTGTTTATGTGACGTGACTTGAAGCGGCCAAAAGTGACTGGTGGTGGTGGGCTCCTCTTCCGCAGTGACCCACTTCTCAGAGTGGCACAAAACGCCCCGGCCTGCACATGGAAAACACAAAAGGGCAGCTCTCCGTGTCTTTCCCCCCCCCCCCGTCGGAATACAAAATGTATTTGGTCTGCAGCCAGGAGGGTAAAGGAGGATAAACCCACCTCCAATCAGCTTACCCGGCTTTTTATTTGCAGAGGAGTTCAGCAGCTTTTTTACACTGACATACACTTTTATTACATGCATGCATTCATAGTGCTCATCACTGTGAATAGCATAAAGCTGGAGATGATTGATTTTTTTTTTTTCTCTCCGTATTGCTTTATGCTGGAGCTCATAGTTTACCCTTGTTTCTGTTTACCAGCACATCCCTGGTTGCAGCGCCGCTCATAAAATACCTGGCAGGAGTCTGTCAGCTTCCTGGAAGGTGCTGCAGCTGCAAACATGTCCAAAAGGCTACAGATCAATTTTAGGGAAAAACAATAACCTGTTCTTTTTTTTTTTTTTTTTTTTTGTATTTATCATCGATTTAACCAGGGAAGCAACACTGAGAGTAAATCACACCAATATTTCTAAAATACCGAGAATCCGTTCTGTGAAAGTGTTACAGCTTTGGCAGCTAAACACGTACCTCTGAGTCCTCGTGTAAGAACAGATTCATCCTCAGTTTTTAAGTTTATTTTTTTATGATAGATATCTCAGTTTAGCCCAGAACTCTTCCTGTTTTCCACTTGCGCTGAACTGCAGCACAAGTTAATCACTTTAACATTCTGTATGTACAGGTGGAAAGGCATGTCAGGTGGCCAAAGTGGAAAAGCTGTGATCTGTTCCTCTGGACTCTCAAGTCCTGATCAAATTGAAGAAATAATCCAACATTTGCATGATAATAAACATTCATATTTCCACTCTATAATTTCTTTGGAGTAAAAAAGAAAAAGAAGCACAAACACTGATAGCGACCGTGGCTAAACAGACAAAGAAAAGAGCGCCACCTGCAGTCACTCGAGCTCCATCAACAGAAAATCCAAGTCCCGCCCATATTGTTTGATTGACAGATGGTCTCTGGAAAAGCGCCGTGCACCAAAAACTGCAGCAACAAGCGTTTAGCGACAGAGATGGAGACACAAATAAAATGTCATGGTTTACATCTTTAGGACTGTTGTTGTTTTGTTGTTGTTGTTCTTCTGACTCAAAAGCTGAATCAGTCCTGCGCAGCCTCTCTGGGTGGAGTGATGCTAACGCTGCGTTCATGTCATATGATATTTACTGCATCCTCGACTTGTAAATATCTCTCAAGTCAACATCCAGCTTGTTATTACATTAAGAAATCTCATATTTTTCTGAAAGCTGCAAAATATCTGCAAAAGCTGCAAAAACTGAAATTAATCCGACTGTAATGCTACTTTTATCATGCATGTTTTTTTTTTTTTTGAACAAACAAACTATGGCAATCATCAATCATTTTGTGTTACCTTTTGATTTGCACATACTTGTAAATACTTACTTGTTTTACTTTAAAACTGATGTGAGCACTCGGGGACGCTCACTCTAAATGCCTGCTGGGACGTTTCCATGAAATCTGACCATCAGCTGGAGTGAACTGACGGTCCGCTCACTTCTTCAGGAGCTGAGGGGAAAGAGCAGCTCAGCCCGTGTGTGGCCCGAAAAGCTGGAAGCTGAACTTTTTGCGGTATCCTCTCATCAGCAGCCAATCAGAGTCCTGCGCTCCGCGTTTCCCAGGCGATGCGATTTGGTTTCATGAACAACAGTTCCATCTGTCGAGTGCAGAGCGGAGGGGAAGCTGATTGCAGCTACGCACAGATTCCCAGGTTTTCATTTTCATCTGCAGGCTGTTTTTCCCCACTGTCCTGTGAGCACTTACTTTATTTATTTATTTATTTATTTTTTTAATAAATAATCCTCTTTGACTTTGCTTAGCTGTGAGCGCCAAGTATTTTTTTTCCCCTCTTTTGCAAAAATAACTAATTTTGTTTGGAAGACTACGGAGGTAATAATCTCCAAAATAATATTTGGTTAGTGGTGACATTCATCATTAGGGTTGATGGACTAATCTTAAGGTTTTTTTGTGTTTGTATTTTGTATTAATTCGACATAATTAGCCCTGGCTAGCTTTGTTAACTTGTCAAAACAACGCAGCAGGATGAAAGGCTGCTCCAGAGGCGGCTGCTCGCCGTGTGAACGTGGAGTTGCCGTCGGTAAATGTGAGTTCTGGTTCTGACCGCGTTTGCTTCGCAGGCGTTCGGGGGGTGAGAGAGTCCACCTGGACCGGGACGTGACAGGGGAGAAAGACAAGCTCTCCTGGTCTCCATCTGCTCACCAGTCCACCTCCGGAACATTCTTCTGGCCTCGCCGAGCTCTTGGCCTCCTCCTCATCCTCCCCGACTGAAGATCAGCCAGATAACATTATCTCCCGACCAATCAAATGCCTGGATCCCTACCTCATCCCACAGGTGGGCCTTCCAGCAGACGAGCCGGTGGAGAGCCTTGCTTTCATTGAGAGCCAACCAATGGGAGCGCGGGGACGCGATCCAACGCTAAATCAGGGCCAACGCGCGTTTTGTGGTGTTTGTTGAGGTAATGTTGACTGGGGATAACATGTCAGTGTTATTCAGTGCACGGCTCCTGGGCTAACTCTGCTGCTCTCACTGCTGCAGCTGCATCTTCACCGCACTGTTTTGCACCGGCATATCAATCTGGATTTGCAGATCTCAGCTTCACTTGAAAAAAAAAAAAGAAAAAAAAAAAAGAATCTCCACCTTGACCCAATTAGTCTCTTATTCAGTGGTAAAATCTTGTTTTTCTTCAAATAAAGTCAAAAAATGAACCAGTGGGATCAAGTAATCCCACTTGATTGCACTACAGTTTTGCTTGTTTCAGGAATTTCACTTGGAATAAGTATAAATATGTCAAAACAAGGCAGAATAACACAGATCAGCCACTAGGATCAAGAAAGCAACACTTGTGGAATGAACCACAGTGTATAATAAACTTTGATATCCAGGTAAGATTGGTGCATTTTATGTATTTTACAACAAAAACAACAAATGAAAACAAATGCACACAGATGAATACATAAAAGGCGATAATGTCAGTGATAATATATGTAAAAGATAGTAAAAAGGTGGAAAATATAATGATCATTAAAGGTTATGTTAACAAATGTTGGAAGCTAGTTAATTAACATTGGATCCAAGTGGGATTATTTCATCCCAATGACAGATTTTTTCAAGAAACACGATTATAAAACTGAAAATGAGATTAGAGGAGATTTTTTTTTGCAGTGCTATAGGTGGCATTCAAGATGGTCAAACAAAAAAGTGGACAAAAGTCACTTGTAAAAACACTAACTCATATTATTAGACTTCTCAGGGAGGGACTGAGCGAATATTCAAGTCTTAAACGTGCTTTTACTATGAAAGGACTCACATATCTCCCTCCCCGCTAGTGATGTCTGTAAATAACTCCATGGCGTTTGTTTTATTTTACTTGGAGTAGCGGCTGGGTGGGGTTCGCTGCCTCAGGACAGCTCAGACAGTGCCAGGTATGTTGACAATTATAGAAACACATCCTGAATGGATTTTCAAACACTTTCCTGTGATTGTTTCAACTTTCTGTCACTCATTGTATTGTCCTGTGTGGGCGCACCCCACCCATCTGGCACCTACGGAGGATGCGGCACGCCACAAAAAGCACCGGCTAATATTGTTTGACCCGGGTCAGTCTTGCAAAACATCCAGTCGTGCAGGTTGCGGTGAAATTCTGGATCCTCCTCCTCCTCCTCTGGATCTAAAATGAGATTGCATCCAGGCGGTCAAACACACCCGCCTCCCTCTGGTTTTCAGTGTCCAGTTGGGACCAAACAGACGGCTTGTGTTTGTTTCCCCTCTGGTCTTTCCTGATTGCGCGACCAGGCTAATTCCGGTCCGCTCTAATCTAGCTGTTAGCCAGCCACTGAATTAACAAGAAAACCCATTTGACACACATGCTTCCACTTTTCCGTTTGTGGCCTCCCCCCCCCCCAGCCCGCTTAATTCGTACAATTTCGCCTTCATTAGGCTGCATTTCAAGCTGCGGGGCATAGGTAATGCAAAGCATTTCCCCCCTCAAATTGTAGGCCCGAGCCTCGGTTGCTAGGAAGTGGAAGAGCCTCAATTGCAGCCATTTCCTCGCCAGTGTACCGAGAGGTCCTATTACAGCGTTTAGGTCGGGGCAGTTGGTGTCATTACAGGCAGCCAACTTCCCTCCACCAAAGTAATGAATTAGCCCGAGCTATTTGGCCTGTATGATTGCAGTTGCCAGGGGAGATGAGTATGAAGTGGGGGGATAATTATGGTATGTATCGCTGAGCGGATGTGTGCCGGTGTGGGCCAGCCACGGGGGCGGCTTCCACACTTGTGTAATGGTTTAATGTAGCTGCTGACAGCGAGCCGGGGCAACATGGAAAGGTGCTACTGTGCTCTGCTTGTGGACTGTGACAGGCGGGCCGATCCGCGCCAAAGCCAAGCCATGCCAAACCTGTTTTAATCTGCAGCCCAGTTCCTGCAAACCACTGAGACCAGCATCCGAGAGTCATCTGGCGATTTGCTGCTCGGAAAACGTTCATAAGGAATGAATAAAGCGGCTTGGTTGAGCGTAATTGTTTACCGAGCCTTTAAGGTGATTTGTATGGTAATAGAGTGCAACTTATTATTTTCATTTAACTATTAGCCGGGCTCCAGTTTCATCAGGAAATCCAGTTGCTTTAAATATTAAATGACTGCAAGCTGTTGAGACGGGCAAGGAAACCATTAACTCCTGGAACACTGATAAATTACCTCCATAATAAAACAATAGTGAACTTTGATTGCATGGCCCATTCATAAAAAGCAGCGAAAACAATAACCAAGAGGTGCTACTTCATTTACACCACCAGCTCCTGCAGGATGGGGAGGGGGGGGGGGCGAGCTCTGTAATAAACTTATCAAGGTTGTGCATTTTGTTTGTTCTGTTTGAAAAAAATTGAGGTAAATATCGGTTTAAAAAAAAAATGTCTGATTTCGGAGTGCAAAACAAGGGGGGGGGGGGGCAAAAGCCTGGGGTTTCTATCTCTAAGCCGTGCAGAATTGCGAGTGCCATGCTTGGTGGTGGTTGGGTGGGGGTCGGGGGGTGAGGGTGAGGGGGGGGCATAGTGGGGGTGGGAGGGGGGGGGGGGGGGGGGCTGCTTGTTTTCTCAATGGGAAGTCGAGCGCTGCAATAGGAACCCTGCCAAAAAAAGGCTTCACCAAACAAAGAGGCCGGTAGGAAATAATGCTGGTCGAGGCTTGTTGGGCCATCTATGGGCTTCATTCCAAGCTGCTGTAACCAGCTATAAGTCTTTTTATGGGGACACCCCCGAACAGGGGGCCCCGCCAAAGAGAGGAACTTTTACATTTCTGCTTGAATGGGACCTCTGCCAGGGGCTGAGTTCAAAGTGCACTTTCCAGTCATTTGATTTAACTACTTTGTGTATTTGATAGGCCAGGGGAGAAGCACAGGACCTGAAGTAATGTTTCCTGATTTTCAGTCTTTTTTTTTTTTCCTTTTTCTTTTTCTTTTTTTTTTTTTTTACGACTCTGGTCTGAGAGGAAAGCAGGACAAAACCTAGTAAACCCTTCCCTCGACTACAGGACTCTGTCTCAGTCTGTCTCTGTCTGTACACACACACACACACACACACACACACACACACACACATGCGCATGCACATTTCATTTCTGGCACTCAACCGTTCTCTGCTTTTCCTCTCCGTCCTGCAGATCATATCTCATGTCACTGAGAGCAGAAAAAAAAAAAATGCAGCCTGATTATTTCTCAATACAAATACCATGTGTCTGTTGCATCCATATGTCAACTCAGTGCGTCTGTTCCTAAGGCCATTTCATTAAGTTGCGTGCTCTTGTATGAAAGCACTCGCAAACTCTGCCTTCATCAAGCAGCGTTTAATTATCCTGCCTCAGCACTCTTACTGCGTTTGTTTATCAGGACACTTTTAAAGAAGCCGTTTTATGGCAGACAGTGACCTACAACTGCAAATATTCATAACACAACAAGTTATTAACTCCACTTTGTATCTTTTGAACTCAACATCTAAACCACATTGGTCAGACAGTGAGGTTGCAACAGGCCCAACTTTTTCCACAAAAGCTTTTTTTTTTTTCTCTTAAACAAACCCAGTCTTAATATCACACAACCATCACGGTTTTGATCAACAGCTGCAAGAAATTTGGCCGCACAGAGAAGCTGCACCTTCACGCTGTGGCTCGGTTATTACAGCAGTTTTCCCCTGCACAACGGGCCATTTGCTAAGCAGTTGTATATCTTCCCCAGCGATCAGCACTAAGCCAAACTTTCATCCTACCTCTGCTGGTGAGCCACTGTTGGTGGTATCCTGCCAAATGGCACCAAAAGCAGTGGAATCTGGACGACGCCACCTGCTGGTCCTCGACCGGCCTGACACAGCAAGCACTTGCAATCAAATGGCTGTCATTCACTAATGCACACAACAAAGCAGGATTTGATGAGTTAAAAGACACTCTAGGCTCTCCAAAATAGGATAAATAAACCATTATTCTATTTGGATATTCATTATAAAGAGTTTTTTTTTTTAAAAAAAGTGCACATAGTTTTGGCTTCATCTCCAGCATGACGAGCTCAGGAGCTGTTTTCTATATTTGATGAGACAGGCGCTTGTCTGTCGCTGCATGGTTGATGGCTGATTGATGAACAGCTCTAGAGAGTTTTCTGAAACATCCCCGCTGTGTTTCCACCGCCCTCGATGGAAGGCGTCCATTCCAGCTCCGATCCAGCTCACATCCAAGTCGGGTTTCAGTGAATTCGGTTCACTTTGATGTGTTTGCAGGGGCTGATAAGAGTCGCTCATTCAAGCCAAACTGAGATACAATAGAAAAAAAGAAAAAAAAAAACATTTTTGTTGGGTGACCACTGCCTGTCTGCTGCATTATCCTGTGATCTATTAAACTTATTCACAATAAAGGGTAAGTTAAGTTCAGTTAATTTTATTTGACATGGACATTACCACAACACTGGGACTGCAACATGCAGTTACAGATGCACTGCATTTAGGGTTTGTAGGGAAATGCTAATTTACAACACCTGTCCACAGGAGTTCTTCTTATTTATTTATTTATTTTTTTAAACAGGAAGGGTTTTTAAAAATCTTATTGCATTAAAGTAAAGTCTTGACTTTTAATTTTACCTCATCTTTACATGCACGACGTGTTTTCAGCCACGGGGCCTTTATCAGCGCGCTTGTTTTGCGGATTTAAAGAAAGTGAAAACATAAGTCTCCATGAGTGTGAGTCTTTATTTTGCATAGTTCCTAAGTCATAAAAAGCTGTTCATCGTTGCAACATGCAGAGTGCCTGCATTTAATTGTCATTTCATCCCCTCTGTCACCGCCGCATCTGCTGATGGGTAAAATCATCAGAAACATCCATCCAATAACTCAGTTTTAGTGATTTGTTCCTGTTTTAATGGAAGGAATACATGCTTCTCTGTGGGTTGAGAAACTTTTTGGCTTTATCGAAAATGTTCAAACCCTTTTGACTAAACTGAGAAATGCATGATGGCCAAGGCAGCGACGCGGCTGAAAAGTGAACATTTTACAGACGCGAGTGACGTTTTCACGCTGACGGCGGCGGCACGGTTCGCCGTCTGATTCGGCGCATGACACCGCAACTCGAGACTACGCAAACACTGTCAAAAGAGCGAACATCTCACCCTCTATCGCCCCTCATTCATTTGATTACATGCATGAGGAGGAATTCGAACCAGAGCCGGCTCAAATAGCGCTCGCAAATAATTCTTGGCATTTGTTTTGATGTGCGTGCAGTACCAGATGGGGTGCGGTTTTTCACATAGGCGAAAACAAAGAGTGCCAGAGAGTTTAGTCGGCCTCGACATCAGTGTAGTTTACTTTCCTGTGAGTGACGGCTCGGTCGGGGCCGGCTTTGAATCGCCCTGACGCGGTGAGACCTGCCCGTCTGCTGCGCCGGGCGGGTTAAAACAAACCAAATGATGTGACCCAGGCTAAACTTTGCCTCCTCTGAACTGCGGCCTGTAATGGATGGAGCGCCGCGAGGATGAAGTCATACTTCTCACAGTGTGTGTGTGTGTGTGTGTGTGTGAGTGTGTGTGAGAGAGTTTCACTTCCTACCTTGGGAAGAGAATGAGGTTAGTGTGACAGCTTGATGGATGTTCTTTTGTGTACAAGCTGCTTGTGGAAGAAGATGATTTCATGTGGTGGTGAGACCGCACCGCTCTCGCTGCAGCAATTAACACACTCGCCCATTACACACACCGTATGATAGGGCCGGAGTGTGTGTGTGTGTGTGTGTGTGTGTGCATGTGAGACAGAGAGCCAGCAAGTGTGTGTGTGTGTGTGCGTGCAAGTGTGTAAATGTGTGTCAAACCTCACGGGACATAACTTGAAAACCGCACTTGTCGTTTCATAAGAGCACTTTGCTAAATGTTTGAAGTGACAACTGAAATATTGCGAGGCGAGTTCTCTGCATACTTCTGATTGCAACGGTTTGGCGTAAACAGCTCAGGGTTGTTCGGTGCAGGAAACAAAGGAATGCGCCATGAATTATTGGATTTCATTTTGTTTCTATGACATAAAAAAAAAAAAAAAATGGGATGATCCAATGGCGTCATAAATCAAGCTGAAGTCGTCTGACAGCTGTTTATTTGACCGTCTCAAATCTAAGCTGTGGGAGGAAGACGAATGTTCCCTTTGAAATCCGGATGATCGTCACCAGATCCCGACCTGCGGCGCGCACAGGACGAGCCGAGAGATTCGACGTTTGAAAAAAAGAGGTAAAGTGATTTGCAGCACAAAAGCAGGACAAGTGCAGGAACTTCCGGAGGTCAACAAAGTCCTCAGGTGATGGATTCAAACTTTAACTCAGTGGATCTTGTGAGTTTTAGACAGACTGAACGATGAACTGAAGGGTTTTCTAACACCTTTTGTTTTGGACGAGAACTTTTCCACTCACTGTGAAAAAAATCTCAATTTTAACAAGTCATTTAGTCTCCAACTCAAGCTTATATTTCAGTGTTTTACCTTGTTTTTTCTTAATTCAAGGCAAAGAACCTGCCAGTGGGATGAGATAATCCCACTTGTTTCCAAAGCGGTTTCACTTGTTAGAGGATTTTTTTTTTTCTGGGAACAAGAATAAATGTGTGGAAACGAGGCAGAATGAGGCAGATCAGCCACGAGGAGCAAGAAAATGACACTTGATTCAATAAAATTCTTAGAAAAATGAAGAATGTGTGTGTTTACCTATAATTAATCATATATGTTTCTAATTAATCCTAACACTTCTTTTCCTTTCCTGTCCTCTCACCTCCTTTTATTTATTACTCATCCTCTTTTTCATTGTCTTGTTCTTGTTTCTTTTTCATTTACATCATCATCATCACCATCATCATCATCACCATCATCGTCATCTTCCTCCTCCTCTTCCTCCTCTTTTCGGAGCCCGTGCACCGCTCCACCTATCCTTTAGTCATTTGACACTGCAGGAGACGCCAGGCATTCAGGGCATTCTTTGTCCCTGGAGAAAGGAGGAGGGAGGGGGAGGAGGGGAGGGGGGAGGAGGAGGAGGGGAGGGGGGGGGCAGGAAGGGAGACAATGCAAGAGGTTCCACTCCGTTCGGCTTCAATAAGCCCCCCCCCCAGCACACACACACACACACACACGCACTGGGGAGGCGAGCCCCCTCCTCGACTGCCTACCAGCTCACGGAAGGGGCGGAGCCGAGGGCAGCGAGGCAATGTGGAGTTAGAGGAGGGGGAAAAAAAAAAAAAAACCCAAAGCACCCACCTCCACCTCCACCTCCACCTCCACCCGCCCCCTTCGGTCTTTCGCGGGATGCCAGCATGTCCGGAGCCCCCTCTTCTTCTTCTCCTTCTTCTTCTTCTTCTTCTTCTTCTTCTTCTTCTTCTTTTTTTCCCCCACAGGGAGAAAAGAAAAACACACCCCTCTTCACAGACCCCGCCTCCCTCCTCCTCGCCTCAGTGACTGAAATTGACTTTACCATTAAAAAAAAGCGTCTGGTGGGACTTCATTACCTCACCTGTCCTGGTCCACTGCTGCATGTTGGTTTGCTGTGTGTGTGTGTGTTCTTTTATTTATTGTGTCACTGACCTGATGGATGATGCACGTTGCAACTGTAAAGTGGTAAGATGCCCAGAGTGTAAATGTTCCCAGATATCACCTGTCAATCAAACGGCGTGGGCGGGACTTGGATTCCCCGTTGACGGAGTTTGAGGTTCTCTTTTCTTTGTCTGTTTGTTTTTCTTTGTCGAAATGTGAATCAGCATTACTCTAGTATGAGTATGTGTAAGGACATAGAGATACACTATATTACCAAAAGTATTCGCTCACCCATTCAAATGATCAGAATCAGGTGTCCTAATCACTTGGCCTGGCCACAGGTGTATAAAATCAAGCACTCAGGCATGCAGACTGTGAAACAAGACATTTGTGAAAGAATGGGCCGCTCTCAGGAGCTCAGTGAATTCCAGCGTGGAACTGTCATAGGATGCCACCTGTGCAACAAATCCAGTCGTGAAATTTCCTCGCTCCTAAATATTCCACAGTCAACTGTCAGCTCTATTATAACAAAATGGAAGCGTTTGGGAACAACAGCAACTCAGCCACGAAGTGGTAGGCCACGTAAAGTGACGGAGAGGGGTCAGCGGATGCTGAAGCGCATAGTGCAAAGAGGTCGCCGACTTTCTGCACAGTCAATTGCTACAGAGCTACAAACTTCATGTGACCTTCAGATTAGCCCAAGTACAGTACGCAGAGAGCTTCATGGAATGGGTTTCCATGGCCAAGCAGCTGCAGCCAAGCCACACCTCACCAAGTGCAATGCAAAGCGTCGGATGCAATGGTGTAAAGCACGCCGCCACTGGCCTCTAGAGCAGTGGAGACGCGTTCTCTGGAGTGATGAATCACGCTTTTCCATCTGGCAATCTGATGGACGAGTCTGGGTTTGGAGGTTGCCAGGAGAACGGTACATTTCAGACTGCATTGTGCCGACTGTGAAATTTGGTGGAGGAGGAATTATGGTGTGGGGTTGTTTTTCAGGAGCTGGGCTTGGCGCCTTAGTTCCAGTGAAAGGAACTTTGAATGCTTCAGGATACCAAAACATTTTGGACAATTCCATGCTCCCAACCTTGTGGGAACAGTTTGGAGCGGGCCCCTTCCTCTTCCAACATGACTGTGCACCAGTGCACAAAGCAAGGTCCATAAAGACATGGATGACAGAGTCTGGTGTGGATGAACTTGACTGGCCTGCACAGAGTCCTGACCTGAACCCGATAGAACACCTTTGGGATGAATTAGAGCGGAGACTGAGAGCCAGGCCTTCTCGACCAACATCAGTGTGTGACCTCACCAATGCGCTTTTGGAAGAATGGTCAAAAATTCCTATAAACACTCTCCTCAACCTTGTGGACAGTCTTCCCAGAAGAGTTGAAGCTGTAATAGCTGCAAAAGGTGGACCGACATCATATTGAACTCTATGGGTTAGGAATGGGATGGCACTTCAGTTCATAGTATGAGTAAAGGCAGGTGAGCGAATACTTTTGGTAATATAGTGTATATTGATTTATGTTAAAACGGCATGAGCCATTACTTTAACTGTTTTTCTACAGGGCATTTCTGTAGAAACACAATATTTTGTCTCCAGAAAGTGCAGCAGGTGGTTGACCTTTGGCCTCCTTAGGACGGGGTGCTTGTAAATTTGCTGATACTCCAACTTGAGGATGTTCTGTCCTGTTTGAGTCATTTTTGATGATGCTCAGCTGACACTCTCCGCCAAATTTACAACTTCATGTTTCACGTTTTGAACCCCCAAGTTGACTTTCACTGAGCTGCAAAGCTTCATCTGAACTGATTTTGCCCCGTGGATCATAGCACGAAAAAGAATATTTTACTTTGTCTCAAATAGTTTGGATGCCATACTTGAACATTGCCAAAAAAAAATTCAAAGTTGTTGGGATTAAAACATGTCAGAATAATCACGGATGCATTTATTGTATCACAACAGCTTCTAGTGACTGAAGTTACAGTTGAACTAAACTCCTCATTTTGCAGAGGATGGAGGCCCCTGAGGGTCCCTGGGCCCCACTTTGCAAACCACCGGTCGAGGCAATAACATTTGCAGTTTCAGTGGAAAAGCAGAATCAGTTAGGATTTAGATTTTATGTGCTGGGGGACGTAGTGGTCATATTTTTCAAATAATGAGTGAGCCTTTTGCTTTCTAGGATTTTACCACAAATTAACATCCGCCCGCTGCCTCTCCCTGTAAATGAATCAAAGAACAGTCCCGGTGTTAACCTGGTCACCGTCTTCGCTGATGACATGGTTGTTTACTCTGAGATATTGCAGTTTTGGCTCTACGTGTGATTTCACAGCAGCTTGGATGCAGATGCCCGCTCTTATTATAGCAAAAGCAGAGCAGGCGCCCATAACTCTTTGGGAAAAGGAGAGGAAAAGGAACGAAGCAGCTACAGTCGGTGCTCCAAAATGACAAAAAAAAAAGCCAACTAGAGCGTAAAAATAATCCAACATAAAATAATTCCATTCTAAATGGTCTTTTAAAGACATGTTATAGACGGCAATCATGAACGTAAGCGACGTCAGCCGACCTCAGCCTCGACGGGGAGATCCAGCGTTACTTTGCGGCAGAAAAATTACAGCCGTGGCCGGAAACAGAGAGTTACATTTTTATCTGAGCTGAATATTAACATTCTTCCGGGGCTGCTGGGTGAAACACTAAGCCTGTGTTTAAGAAATATCAGTGCTGTCATGCACGGAAAGCCCATCTATCTGCAATTTTTTTTTTTTTTTTTATTCAGGAATGAAGAGAAGAATGTTCTTTTCTTTTTTTTTTTTTTGCTGACACCCGTGTTATTTTGAGATTACACAATGGGATTTCACCGGGCTTCGCAGATGCAAGGGTTATGAAACTCTCTCAACACGTACGCAACCGTGTCGATCCGCAGCTCGAGTGAGAAAAACAGCAGAGTGTCAGCGAGCTGTGTGTGTGTGTGTGTGTGTGTGTGTGTGTGTGCACGGGGAGGTGTTTGAAGGCTCTTCCTCTGCACGCAGGCTGCTGTCTTGTTGACTTTGGCATGGCACTGACCACCGCTCACCTTTTGTGGTTTGCCTAATATGTACCAAATTCCCCATTGCTGTGAAAATCATCTGAGGCCAAAGTCGGGAGGCAGTTTACACATTTTTCTGCTCTGACATGAAAAATGATGACAGCTGAAAATAAGATCAAGCTGAGGAGCTGCAGCATCCATCAAGAGATCAAACTCCTCTAAAAAAAATACGGGAGGAAATCCAAAGGAAGCCAACTCGCATTAAAAACAAACAGATGTTTGTAAAGGTGCAGATGTGACAAAAAGATCATTAACTATATAGTCTTCTTAGCGGCCACTTTTCTCCGGGAGATGGATGACTGAAATGTTTTTGTTATTGTGCACGTTTTTGCATTCTTGTCTCGTTTCTGCAGCTTGCAGAGTTTATACAAAAATTACTGTACAATCCATCAGTTCACAGAGGAAAAGCCAGCTGATGCAAAAGAGGCGACGCTTATTCACATTCGGTGCAAAACTAAAAACCTGCACAACATAAGAGCACTTTTGCATTGAAATATAAGTAAATTTTATCATATTTTGAATCATGTGGCCTCCTACACTGCAAAAAGTCAAAATCTTACCAAGATTATTTGTCTTATTTCAAGTAAAAATGTCTTTTCTAGTCAAAATATCTCATTACACTTAAAATAAGACATGATCAGCTCAGAAATAACTTGTTTTTAGACAATTTTCACTTGTTTCAAGTGAAAATTTACTTGAAACAAGTTAAAATTAGCTTGAAACAAGAAACAAATTCTACCAATGGAACAAGCAAAGTTTTACTTGTTCACTTGTGTCACTAGTAAAAATTGGCGTGTTCCATTGGCAGAATTTGTTTCTTGTTTCAAGCTAATTTTCACTTGAAACAGGTGAAAATTGTCTAAAAACAAGCTATTTCTGAGCTGATCATGTCTTATTTTAAATGTAATGAGATATTTTGACTAGAAATACGACATTTTTACTTGAAATAAGACAAATAATCTTGGTAAGATTTTGACTTTTTGCAGTGTATGGATTTCCCCCTTTATATATCAATGTGGAGCGTTGTTTGCCTGCGTTTTCCACCCCAGGACTCTACTCTCTGACTGAAGTGCTGTTACGCAGTGGCAATTCAGGCAAAGTTCAAAGAGCGTAATATGTGCTGTATGTTATACTCATTTATCAATGCTGTCAGATTAGATTTCAGTCTTCTGCAAGCTGGCAGGTCTGCCTGACAAAGCCAAAGGGCAGTAAACGCTCTGTCGAAAAACCCCAGAAGAATGACTTGTGGGTTTATCACCCGCCACAACAAAAGAGTTGTCGGTGCAACAGTGGACTGTTTATCATTCAGGGAAATCTAAAGCCTCGCATAAATGATTCACCTGCAAAATACACAAAAGTAGTCACAGGTAGGCCTGCGTTCCTTGGCGAGATAAAAGCGCACACCTGCTGCCTTTTGATTCGCCGATGCTCTGCTGTATTCCATCGGTGTGGGCATTTCCTCATCTGAACCTCACCCACGTTGAGATCTCTGACTTATATTTCAATTTAAATAAAGTGGGAGTGTGCACGCCGGTTGCTCAACATGCAGAGGTGTTTTTGCATTTTTTTATTTCACCGTGAAACCGGATCGGCCGTCTCCGGCTCCAGGTGAATTCACGTATTCGTTTGTAAATGTGTCATCTCCGTCTGTTAATCATCAGGTCAAACGGTGCTTTTTTTCAGACGTACGTGGTGGTAAAAGGTTGGAGTTGGAGGTTTCGTGCATGTATGCATGTGCAGAGAGAGAGAGAGAGAGAGAGAGAGAGAGAGGGAGAGAGGGAGAGAGGGAGGGAGGCAGCGAGTCCCAGAGGCCTGTAGATAATAATAATGTTACAGAGGAGGATTGTGGTCCACATTCTGGAACAGTTTATTAGGGGGAAGTCTGCAATTACATATTTTCTGGGTAAACATTAACTAGCTCTGTATCGCAGGCTTTCAGGAGGCACAGCGGCCCGGCCTGTAGGTAATATACTCGGGCCTGTGTGTACGCTTGTATGATTTACTTTTACAAGGACAGTTACCACCGCAGGGACAGATTGAGAACAACTGTCCGCTGTATTGTGCCACACTGTTTAGCTAATATTTCCAGCGGAGGAGGAGACCTTGGCAGCGCTGGTGTTCAAACGAGAAAAGTTTGGGTTACCAGACCTCAAATGAAAACCCTGAGCGCCGACGATACCGGTCCTCGTACTGGCACTCATGCTGTGACGAGCAGCTAATGATTATTATTTTTAGTGTTGATTACTCTGTTGATTATTTTTGCAATGAACTGATTGTTTAGTCTCTTAAATGATAAAAATAATGCACAAACGCACATCAGAAGACACCAGAGCCCAAACAAAGTTCTTAAAATTGCTTCCTAAGTTCGACCAGCACCCAAAAAACCCCCAAAAACCCAAAGTTTCATTTTATAATGGAAGAAATGAACACAGAAAAGCAATCAAACTGTAGCATTTGGAACTGTATAGTAAATAGTATGTATGTATTTAGAACTGTGATACACAATTTGTCTACTGTGGCTGTAAAAATGGTTCTGGAGCCAGATCTCATTCATTTTGTGTTGAATTTGTAATTTTCTTAAAAACTAAAACAAAAGTAAAGTAAAGTAAGTTCTTATTATTGAGTAAAGTTCTGATTAATGTGAAGCAGAACTTCATCCCACCTCAAATTTTACTCCCAAAACTGTTAGGTAGCATTCATGCTCATTTCCAGCACAAATGCTACTGCTACTGCTAATACTAATACTAATACTAATACTAATACTAATACTAATACTGCCACTAATAGTACTACTAAGGTAAATACTTACACTGATGTTAATGATTATGGTAATATTAATGCACATGATGATACTAAATGCAGGACTGATTCAAATAAGCTCAGCTGGGTATATGAGTCACACATACACACACACACACATACAATATTCTCACTCAAAACACTCAATCCCATGACTCTCAGAGCTGTAAATGCGGGACATTTGCCTCCGTAGAGTCCTGCGTCATCGGGCGCAGAGCAACGACTCAAGAAGAGGAAGAGGAGGGGAAAGAAGAGACGAAGAAGCAGAAGAAGCAGAAGAAGAAGAAAGGCGAGTCCTAATAGCTTGCAAATGTTGCCTCTCTCTGTGCCCATCTGAGGGCAATTTCCAGACGGGGGCGGTTGTGATGGATCTCTGCCTTTCAGGTGTAATTATTTTAAGAGAGATTGAGCTGTTAAGCACTTGAGAAACATCACAGGGGCTCAGCGAGTGTTTATGCTTTCCATGCCGTCTCGAGGGCCCCTATAGGGCCGCCGGCTCCCCCGGCGGGTCCCTCACCCGCTGATGCACACAGGAAGAAGATGCACCCTCTGTTGTTTATTCCCGAGGTGCAGCCTGCAACCACTTTCCATCAGTGCTGCTCTGTTCTGCAGCCACTTCTGTTGTCGACTCGTCCATGTGTGTGTGTGTGTGTGTGTCCCATACAGCTCGGCTCCACTAGTAAGAACGAGCTATCGAAGGATTCATTTTTATATAAAATACATTTGTCTTGTCGGCGTTAATCACAAAGGGTGCAGACAGCAGAGAAGAGCCGCTCATGCCCAAGAACAAAGATCCCACAGATTCACCCTGTTTACTCGCATTAAATTGAACTTGCAGGTAAGAAAGAGATGAATCGAAACTTTAAGAGCAAAACGCGAGTGGGTGTGACCGGATCTTTAACCTTTCTGCCCCTTTTGGTTTCCTTTGGCATCACAGTAAACATGAGCGTACGGAAGGCAAGTCATGTTACAAGGTTTCTTGAAATTGGGGTCAATCATTTTCAAACAGTTACCTCTTGTTGCCATTCGGAGCCCCACAGTATTTAAACTGCACAGAGAATTTTGAGTTAAAGGACAAGTTTGGGAATTTAGGCCCTATTTCCAGATTATCTGGCGTCATCCTCAGACGTAGAGAGCATCACTTCAGCCGTCGCCTCAGTATTGATCCTGATATTGATGTGCTGCAGCGGTCAGCGGGGCTAATAGTAAATAGCTTTGAAAAACTAAGATAACGTTGCTTTTCTGAAACGGGAAGCTTAGTGTGGAGAACGCTCTACTGTGAAAAAAATTGAAAACCGAAGATTGAATTGATGGAACAGCTCAGTTTGGAACAGAACTACTTTATTTCACAAACCAAGCACGACCTTTCAAACTGTAACCCTCTGCGCTGTAGCTAGACCGGCGGCCAAAACAAAGTCCCAAATGAAAGCTACTGTCTAAGCCCATCGCTGTTAACAAATTCCTGTTTGTGGTAACATTTTCAGGAGAACATTGTGGGATCTTCCCGTTTCAGAAAAGTTACTTTATCTTAGTTTTCCCAAAGCCGTTTACAATGTTGCCGTCAAGTGGGAGCCTGCAGCGCTGATCTCAGGGTCAACACTAAGGCAAACGCTGAAATTATGATCTCTACGTCTGTAAACAGGGCCTCAGCTCCTAAAATAGCAAGCTTGTATCGCCGTGTGTGCAGCTCAGCTCGGCCCCAGAACTGTCTCACCTGCTCTGTCGGGGCGATCTGAACCTGGCAGTCCTCGTCTTTGATGCTGAAGGCCTCCTGGAGCCACAGGTGAGTTATTCATAACACAGTAAATAGTTTTTACCCCTGAGGCGTTATTGCACTCGACACATTAAGCACCTGAACAGTCACTGTGCAGTATTTCTCACGTGCAAACTTCTCATCACTGTGCAATATCTCCTCTTGTTTTGTGTATATGTGTCTGTATGCCCATTTTTTAACTCTGTATAATATTTATTAATGCTTTTTTTTTTTTTTTTTTTTTTTTTTGTTTTGCTTGGACAGATTGCCATCCAATTTCGTTGTAGGCCTACTTGTAGCTTCACAGAAACCTTGAATCCTTGCCTTATGTACATTAGATAGATAGATAGATAGATAGATAGATAGATACTTTATTCATCCCGAAGGAAATTCACAGTTTTTCAGCAGTATCCACAGATTACAGATTAAATAAATAAAAAATAAAGAATGAGATCTAAGTACAACACACTAGAGATCTAGGTACAACAGTGTGCAAAAAACAATGTGCAAAAAAAAAAACGTGTGCATAGGTGTATAAAATGTGCATAGATGTAGGTCAATGTGCAAATTTAGAAGAAATATACAGTATACACAGATGATAAATAGCAGTAAGCAATATAAACACTATAAACAAGGAATATAAAAAAAATAGAAATATGAACATTTAAACAGAAGTATGAACAATTTAAACAGCAGAGGAAAATAACTATTATTTAAAACATATTTAAGGAAATGTTTATTAGTGAACCGGTTTACTGGTGTAAAAATCACTCGATGATCCTTCAAAATTCAAGCACAAACAAACTTTTCGATACAGCACGGAGGCCCAGGAGGTTAAAGACCCCGTGCAAGGGACTCTTATTTTCTTGATTTTATCTAGTTCCTGTTCAAACAGGATGTTTTGGGTGCAGGGAGGGATCATTCACAAGTGCCAACCAGTCTGGGAGAGCAACACCATTTTATTTTGAAGGGATACAGTCGATGAGAAAGATGTGTGAAGGTTTTATTGGTTGGAGATTTTAATTTACAGCCACTGGTGCAGGATGATGTCACTATTCAAGACGTGCCGTTTTACAGGGAGAGGAGGTCATGTGAGGTCATTTCATGGAGACTTTAAAGAGTCCTGACATGCATCAGGTGATAGTAAAATAAAGTCGGGCTGGGTTGGGACGTTGCAGGAGATGTTAGCACCACAACACAACAGACAGTTTCAACAGCCTAATATAATTGATTCACTCCTGTCTGGTTTGACGCTGTCATAAGACCCGGCTGCCTCGGTTACCATGGAGTCTCTGTGTTTCCTTTCAGTGGTGGATCCGGGGCTTCCTGGACGAGAAGGGGGGGAAAAGTATATGCTGCTTTTCCTGCTGGAGTTACTCTCAGTCAAGTTGATATATTACACCCCCCACCGCCTGTCAAGGTGAAAAAACGAGGAGAAAAAAAAAAGCTTTCGTTTGACTGATCTTATCTTGCCAAAAAAGGAAATTGGCCTTCATGACGTCCACAACTGAAGGAAGATGTCAGATAAATTCCATATTTTTTCTTTTTACAACCCCCGCTGCTCTGGATCCCCCCCCCCCTCTCTCGCTCGTTTCCCCCTCCGCCGCTCTCAGGTGTCAACATGTGACAGTACAAAGCGACTAAAAAAAAAACCTCCACCTCAGCAAGTCGTGTAGTCGCTCATTCAGTGTTAAAAATGACTGTTTTGTTTTTGTAGCTCCGAATCTGCCAGTGGGGGTGAGGTAATCCCGCTCGTTTCCAAAATGAATCAACTTGTTTCCAGAGTTTTGCGGAATCAAGTATCATTTTATTGTTATTAGTGGGCGGCTTTACTCTGCCTTGTTTCAGCATATTTATACTCGATCCCAGAGAACATCCCGACACACACAAGTCAAACTGCAGACTCACAATCCTGCTCACAGGCACCTCGGCAAGGGGGATGATTATCAGGAAAATCCAATCCAATCCACTTTATTTATACAGCACATTTCGAAAACATAAAAAGTTTATCAATGTGCTGCACAGTAATTTACAATAAAAGACACAATGGTTAAGAAAATGGGGATTAAAATGAGGATACAGATAAAGACAGGTTTAAAAAGAAGATAAGAGTCATACAACAGATTAAAAAAAAAAAAAAAAAAATCAGGACATCAGGAAAATGAACCAGGACATCTCCAGATTTAAAAAAAAAAAAAAAAAAAACACTGCTCACACTCATTCTGACGGTGCCAAGCTGCCCATCAGGAGCAGTTAGGGGTTCAGTGTCTTGCTCAAGGACACTTCATCACACTCTCTGGAGGAGCGGGGAATCAAACCGGGAACCCTCTGATTACCAGATGGCCGAGCCACAAAATATTTGTTATTTCAGTATTTGCATCCAGTTATTATACCAGAGGCACATTAGCTAGAGGCACAGTTATTACAATAATGTGTATTTCCATGGTAAACTGATAAACTGACGGTTAATGATAAGTTATGATACATGAAGCAGGCAAAAGCAAAACCAGCAAAACAAAACTAGCTGCTGCACCGACTGTTGCTGCGTTCTGTCAGTTTAGCAAACGTGTTCTCAAAAAAGCAAAAGGTCGACATGGAATGGAGAATTTTTCCAGAGAGATGGAAGGAGCAGTTGTTTGCTGTGTATTTGTTGCATCTCTCTCTTCTGCTTGATGCAACTCGACATTATGTCTTGAACTGCAGTTTCTCATTGATTAGTCAGCTGCAAATTGATTGATTTAAAATAATAGACGATAAAGTAGCCAAAAATATCTATTGCCCCTGTTCCACCAAAAAGAACCTGGTGCTAGTTCGGAGCTGGTGTTAGAGCCGGTGCTTAACTGGTGCCAACAAAGAACCGGTTTTGCCAAGTCAGAGCCACGTCATTACGTCATCGTAAAGCGTGATCACGTGGGTGTGCGAGACGCTCGCTCGGAATCACAACAACAAACATGGACGACCCACCGTAGCGATGCAAATACTGCTCGTGTGTTTACAAGCCTACATTGCGGTCCAGAGGCGAAAAACGCAATTATTGCCGGCTACCCGTCGTATTTGTGGTCGGAACGAACGGCGACTACGTTTAGCGATACGTTTATAGCGTTCGCTGTTCCCGTTTGAGTCTGTAACCCCGCCCACCAATGACACGATGGGCCGCGTCATCGGTTCTTTCTCTGGCTCTCTTTAGCCCCTGCTCGCCGTTGGTGCTTGCTTGGAACCGATTTGGAACCAGTTTGGCCCGTGCTTGGGCGGTGGAAAAACAAAGAACTGGTGCTAAGTCAGGCACGGGCTCTGAACCAGCCCTGGAACCGGTTTGGTGGAAAAGGGGTATGTGAGTCGGCTCAAGTCTTGCTGATGTTAGTAATTAATAATCTGGTCCCATGATGTCTTACTCGAGCGAATGCGGCTCTCCGGCTGATATGAGTGTGACAGCCCTGATTTAGAGGGTCTGATGGGGCTTTCACACCTGCCTGGTTTAGTCCAGGTGAAGTGGACCCTCTTGGTGTGGTTCCTTTGTGGGTGCAGATCAAAACTACGAGAGCGAGGTCCCGTTGAGGAGGTGCTCTCTCTCTGGAGCGGTTCCTCTGCTGAGATCTGACCCAGCATCAGGAGCTCCTGTAGCTCCAGTGAGTTTTACTGGTTTGGTGAATACACACACCTGGAAGCTTGGTAGAGCCAGAAGCTAGAAGTTCGGACATGGAGGAACAAGGAAATACTTTGCCTTGTTGGTGTATGGAGCAAACAATATAACTGCAATACTACTACTACAAACAATAATAATAATAAAAACGTTTATTTTTATAGTATTTCAAGGTACTTCACAAATGCCTGTAGCCTACTGTACAATATAGGTGCAAAGACTAAAGGAACAAAAAATTTAAAAGCACATCATACACAGTAAATGCAATTAAAACAGGGATTTCAATAAATGGTAAAACATAGAGAGATAAAAAAAAAAATGAAAATAATAAATAGGTAACTGAATAAATGCCAAATAAATGAATAAATGCTGATGGTGCTCCATGTTCATGTCAGAGATTGTGTTGGTGAAAAAAATATTTTTTTCCCTTCACCCCTCCAGCCGGTGATATCTTGTTTGATCGATTTGCTGACAGTTCCCACGAGGCTTTTGTTGAGAAATTGTGGTTCATTTAAAATTTGAAACCAAACAGATGCCGATGAACAATCCAACAAAGTTGAAGCGAACAGACTGGAGACGTGGACGTGCCTTTGTTTCTGCCGCAAAGGAGGACAAAAACTAAAGTTCCACCTCAGCTTGTTGTTCAGATGAATTGTTCTGTGTTGTAAGAAAGCCGGCGTGCAGTGCAGCATCCGGCCATTTGTTTCATCCTGCGGGGCGCACCAGCTGGGTGGGATTTACCGCATCAGGACGATTCAGAGCCCGTCAGGCAAACTGTCCGTCACGTCAGGTGTTCGCCGACGTTCGTTTTATTGTGAAAACTCCCTGACAGTCGCTGCTTTGTCCTACTGTGTGCAGCAAACCCCACCCAGCTGGCACCTGAGCAGACCAAAACAAGCTGTTTAAGAAAAGTTTTTTTTTTTTTTTTTTTTTTTTTTTTTTTTTTTGTGAGCACCTCTTGAAACAGGTCTGTGCAGCAGCGCAGCACAAAAGATCTTACTGACAAGTGCTTGGAAGCAGCATCGCATTTTCGCTCCGTGTTTTCAACGTGTGCTCCGTCTGCTCAGGGTGGCTCTGCTTTTGTTTCCCCAAAGGACATTCGGTTTTTTGTTTTTTTTGTTTTTTGTTTTTCTTCATCATGTTCGTCTGACTCACTCACTTTGGAATAAAGACGACAGCGATGTCTGGTTTCATGCCACCCTGCATTAGTGCTGCAGAGTTTTCACACTTCTGCAGCAGTAAATGTAGTTGTCATGTTACTACGGTCTTGACACTAAATCGCATTTCCATCTCAGGCATTCACCACAGTTTCAGTGAATGCAACAGTAGAATAAGTTTAAATTCCAGGGGTCATGATACATAAACTTGACTGAAAAAAACATAAATAGAGTTTAACAGCTGGATACACTAATACAATATGTGACAAATTACACATAGAGCGATATCCTGACTCAAAATGATTTAAATTCAAAATTCCCGCCGCAGTTTATTACACTATGAGCACAAAGACCTCAAGTATAGATGTCATGACGTCTAAAATAAAGTGCATAAACAACATGGATCAATGCATGGGGCTACAGAATCAATGCAGTATCTCTGTACTGAGGTAGATATTGGAGTTTAGTGTTATTTTTCAAAATGTTAAGTCATGTATTTCAGGGTGCAAATGTAGTTTTTCTAGACAGATGCACGGTGTTTTTGGTGCGACAGCCTTTATATATACTATAAGTGAGTGTGTGTGTGTGTGTGTGTGTGTGTGTGTGTGTGTGTGTGCATAGCAGGCTGGATGTGTGCACACACGCCTGTGCCTCTTTGTGCTCGCACAGTGGCCCTGCGCTGCCTGCCAGCTGAAAACACCTTTCCTCCTCTTTTCACCGCCGACAATAGAAAAAGAGACCCAAAGAATTTCTATTTGTCCAAGTCCTTTGTCACGCCGCATTAGCGTTATTTCCAGCCACCTGAGCCCATCGCACTCGATCAAGGGCCATCTATACACACAAGTCAAAATCATTCCATTAATAAGTCACCTCCGCGGTATTTAAGTGCAGCTCGGGATTTAAGACTTCCTCTTTACTCGGTGGAATTCGCCCCGGCCTTTTGGAGCTACCTTTGTGTGACTTATGTGCCTCCGGTGGATTAGGAGTACTCAAAAGCCATTTAAATCACAATCCTCCGCGTTCCAAAGCAACGCTGGAAGGACAATGTCGAGCAGGGGAGAAAAAAAAAGGACCAACAAGCACTAGGCTGATAGTTATAAAGCAGCCATATTCCAAAGAAGGGCCCATGAATAAAAGTGCAAACCCCTCTATTAGGGGGATGTGCCTGAACTTGAGCTGAAAGGAATGTTTTGGATTCACAAGGATCCTGTGTGTGAGCCTGTGTGTGTGTGAGTGTGTGAGTGTGTGAGTGTGTGTGTGTGTGCGGAGCTGCGGTGCTTGTATGTGAATATGGGGGTTAAGTGCATGCGTGCGTGCGTGTGTCGTGTGTATGTGCGCGCGTGCACTCTGCAGCCCTGCATGAATAGGTGAATTGACCCCGGGTTGCTGTGTGTCACGCGTTTTGCACGGGAAAACACATCTGAAATTAAAACACGCCGCTCGCAGCCTGTGTGAACCGTCTCATCATCGGCTTCATGCATATCAGTTATTATCACGACAGACTTGCTTTTTTGTAGGAAACGAAGGAAAAAACACACATCCGAGCCTGCAGCCGCCGAGCGCCGCCGCCGCCGCCGCCGCCGTATCGGTTCTGTTTTTATCATGAGAGACTGTTTGTGCGCCTTTCACAAGACCGTGTTTGTGCGTCGCATGTGTGGTCAGAAAGAGAGCGAGGCCGTTTCCTTCTGCAAAAAAAAAAAAAAAAAAAAAAAAAAATGCCGGGAAAAGGGACATAAATCTCCCCCGGCTCCCGGTGGGACGGCACGGAAAACGGAGACCTCAGTGGCAGGCGAGGCGGGCGGCTCGGGGGAGGAACGCAAACATCAATCGTGGAATCCAAAGGAGAACGTGTTCTGGGTCCTGTCGGATGCTTAAAACCAGGCCAGGAAGTGTGTGTGTGCGTGTGTGTGTGTGTGTGCTTGTGTGTTTGTGTGTGTGTGTGTGCAGCCAAGGCATGCACGCGTGTTTGTCTCTTTTCTGTGAATGCGTCGGTGTGTTTGTATGTGTGTGGATGCACGCTGTGAATTTCTGCGTGCGTGCGTGCGTGTGTGTTGGAGTGTGTGTTGGTGTGTGTGTGTGTGTGGACTCCTTCCCAGGCTCCCCTCTTCTGGGGTGGAAACGGGGCAATAAATAGCAGGGTATCTCCTGGCGGCGGGCCAGCAGCCGAGGCCCTGGCAAGGAAGTGACTCATTTCAGTGGAGAGAAAAGGAGGGGGGATAAGAGGATTTTTGTGTCTCTTATTATCAGTCAGCCAAGGCAAACCACACTGGCAGGCCAAAGAGGGAAGAGAAGAGGGTGGGGGGGGGTGAGTGTACGGAGGGGGGGTAGTTAGTGGAGGTGTGTGTGTGTGTGTGTGTGTGATAGGAGAGGCAGAACAGGGCTTCTTGTATTTACGCCGCAGCCGGTGTGAGCGTCTGTTTTCAAAGCGCCAGCGTTGACCTCCGACCTTCCCCCCCCTGCGCCCCGACCCCACGATGGGACGTGGGCATGACGGGACGGTTCCTCGGACTCCAAACTGTTAAAGTCTGTGGTGAAGGGAAGCGTGTTTCTCTTTTTTTTTTTGTACGGAAAAAAGCTCTGACTGAGCCGCCCTTGTTTTCCCGAGCGAGGTGCTTCAGGAAGGTAAAACACCTGAGCAGGCGGGAGACCGTAATTTATGTGTTTGTGTGCATGTGTGGGCATGCATGTGTGTGTGTATGTGGGAGTGTGTGTGTGTGTATTCATCTGTGTGTGTGGCAAGAGCTGGATAAGGACTTAAAAGTGTCCAATATAAAGCAAACATCACCAACATCACGCGCCGTCTTGAACTTTTAAATCTACTTGTACATGTGCAACTAAAGTCAGATTTTTAAATTTGTAATGTGTCAATTTCATATAAATGAATGTTCATATTGCCAAATAATATGATCGGATAGTGATTCCTATATTCAGTGTATGAAAGTTGTGATGCATTTTTCATTTGTTTGGAATAAATAGAAACTCCATCCACAGAAAATCCAAAGAGAAAGACGCCACAGTCCCGCCCACATTGTTTGATTGACAGGTCATCTTTCGGAAGCGCAATACAGAAACAGCATAGAGCCACAGGTGATAGACTAGCACTTAAAATATACATATTTTATAATAATAATAATAAAACTTTATTTATATAGCACCTTTCATACAAGAATTGCAGCTCAAAGTGCTTCACAATAAAAAGAAGAACATTTGAAAACACATGAACTCAAACATTAAAAAGAATAAAACACAGCACAGGGTGGAATTGAAAAGAAAAGGCTAAAAATTGAAATAAAATTTGAAATAAAACAAAATATGCAAATAAAACAATAAAAGACAACACAGTGTGGGAATAAAATAGGAGCTTGTTAAAGGCTCGAGTGAAAAGGTGGGTCTTTAATCTTCTTTTAAAGATGTCTAGTGAGCTGGCTTCCCTGATGTCTAAAGGTCGTGGGTTCCAAAGCTTAGGGGCGTAAGTAATAAAGGCGGCATCCCCAATTTTCTTTCGACTGTTCTAGGGAACCAATAAGCAGCTGATGATCGCAGTGCTCTTTGGGGTGCAGAGCCAATAAGGGAGTTGGCAATGTAGCTCGGTCCCAGCCCATGAAGCAGAGGTGTGGACTCGAGTCACATGACTTGGACTCGAGTCAGACTCGATTTGATGACTTTAGACTCGACTTGACAAAATGTAAAGAGACTTGCAACTCGACTTGGACTTTAACATCAAGGACTCGTGACTTCACTTGGACTTGAGCCTTTTGACTTGGAAAGACTCCCTACTTCCCCCAAAACACAAAAATTAAAAAGTATGTTATTAAGGAACTTACCGCGGAATTAGCCAAATAAAACGGATTCTATTTTTTACACGGAATTTAATAGCAAATGCACCGGCACCGCACGAGCCAAAAGGCAGAGAAACTCTCCAGGCTACAGCAGCGCACTGACACAGATTGTGAAACAAAGCGAAGAGTTGCCACTCCGCTGTATTTTCACTGGCTAACAGCAGCACACTGGCTTAGCTTGTCTATTCAGAGAAGAGCTATCACTTTGTCTTATTTTTCAATCTATGTTATCACATGCATACTACTGCTCATTCATTGGTAGTTGAATTGTTAGGTCTGTTTGATAAGTAATTTACATGACTTACATTACTTAATTTACATTAATTACATTACATTACCAGACGGTGATTCTGCTTTACAATTTGATTTTATGACTGCAGGATCAAAAAGGTTTTCCCAGGTAGTGTGTTTTGTTAAATTAGAAGACAGTAACAAAATAAGAATGGAGCAAAAAAAAAAAAAACGTTTTTATAAATAAATACAGATTTTAAAAGCATACATGATATGTTTATTACTCTGTTGTTAAAAGGACTCGAAAGGGACTTGAAACTCAAACTGTAGGACTTGGGACTTGACTTGAGACTTGTCAGTCTTGACTTGGGACTTGACTTGGGACTTGCCTGTCTTGACTTGGGACTTGACTTGGGATTGGACTTGGGACTTGACTCGGGACTTGCCTGTCTTGACTTGGGACTTGACTTGGGACTTGACTCGGGACTTGCCTGTCTTGACTTGGGACTTGACTTGGGACTTGCCTGTCTTGACTTGGGACTTGACTTGGGACTTGAGGGCAAAGACTTGAGACTTACTTGTGACTTGCAAAACAATGACTTGGTCCCACCTCTGCCATGAAGTGCTTTATATACAAGTAGAACCTTAAAATCAACTCTAAATGTTACAGGGAGCCAGTGTAGGGCATTTGTTAAGGTGAATCCTGCAGATTAGCACTGCAACGCATTTATCCGGCATTTTTCTCCAAAGCGCAGCAGCAGAAAAGAGCTCAGTTCTCACATCGTCAACATCGCCGCTCCTGCCTCGGCGGCCTTTCGGTTGCATAACCGCAAGTCACACGGTGAAAAAACCACCACTGTTTAGCAACGAACACCTTCCTCCGCTCGGTCCCATCGAAGTTCCCAGGTGGGTGTGCAATATGGCAGACCTTTGTTCCGTGTGTGTGTGTGGAAAAGCACACACTGTCAACACGGGAGAGAAAAGCTAATATTTACCACGTATGGCCTCGGCTTTAATATTAGCTAGGGGCACAGAAACAGAAGTCTCTCTTGCTCTCAGCGTCCTGCCCCGAGAGCAATATAGAAAGATTTATTTTTTGAAGCTTTTCTGCTTTATTGGACGGGAGAGAGAGAGAAAGAGAGAGAGAGAGCGAGGATGACCCGCCCGCTGAGGTCAAGAGTCAGAATCGAACCCGCGACCTTGAGAGGGACCGCAGCCCGGGACGTCAGCTCGCGCCTCGGCATCGTGTTTTTATTCATCTGGAGGTTTGCTGAACTAAATTCGCAGGAATAAAACAGGAATGAACATGCACCAGAACTTATGCTGATAATATGAATATTGGCCCGTCACCACATTTGTAATTTATTCATTACAACGGCTTTTAATATCCTGAGTCGGAATAATAGGTTTTATTAATTTCACTTTTACTCGCTATCAGCTTGAATTTCAATGTGAAAGAGGAAAACCAGTGAATCGTTGGAGTGAGGACAACAGAATATGCATACAGCACAGTGATATCTCAAACAGACAGGATTTGCACAGGCCCAAAAAAAAAAAAAAAACTCTGAATTTTAACTCTTTGTGGCACTGATCTGATCTTTTCATGCCTGTTTAAACAGAGAGAAACCTCATGAAGTGCATGAAGAGATCAGATCTGCACCCCTGAAGGATTAAAAAAAAAAAAAAAAAGCACATTTCTCTTCCTGTTTCAATGCAGACTTATAGTAGCCTTCGAGTAATCTCCACAGTGATCTCCTCCATCCATGCAGCAAATATTCCCCCTGCATATTTTCCCCTCTCTGCTCCTGATCCGGTACGGTTCCAAACAGGAAATGATCTTGGGGCCGTTTCTATCCTCGCGGCCCAGACCGGCAGAGTGCATATTCAAGACATGCTGGCTATGTCCCCCCACCACCACCACCACCACCGCCGCCCCTCCACCCGCCTGCCGCCCCCCCCCCCTCCGTCTCAGGAAAGAACTCCAGACGAGTTCTTGTCCAAGCATCTCGGCTAAATACCGCATGAAATCGCCAGAGGATTCCAAATGAGTCGAGCCGTGGGGCTTTGGCGCGGGACCCACGTCAATATCCCACTTACGCCGGTGGCCAGGTGTCGGGGGGAAATTCTCAATTGAATATCCTCTCCAGCTTTCTGGGGCGCTCGGGGAGCTGTAGCTTGTGTGTGTGTGGATATTCGCTCCTCCGCCTCGCTATGCGCCCCTGTCTCCTCTCCTTCCGTCTTGTTTTTGGCATTCCTCCGATCCGGGCCGAGTGCAGTCGGTCTGCTGCTGCTGCGGCGGCTCCCACTTGCACACCTGCCACGGAGAAACAGCTGTGGGCCGGCACAACATCATTAGGGCAGCTGAAAGAGAAGGAAAGGCCTGCGTAGCCGTTCGCCCCCCCTCTGTTTACTCTCTCCAAGAGTTCAACTCCGGGGCATCTGTACAATGGACAAACATTTTTACGATAAAGACGTGCAAAAGCGGGGCCCCCCTCTCCTCCGGGCTCTTACGGGCAGGGACGTGTAACACGATCGTGACGAAAGCTGTGGGAGAGCAGGGGTGCTGAAAGAAAATTTTATACCTCGAGATAAATGTGTCCTTTAAGAATGCTCGGCCGCCACAGCTGTGAGGGGCAACCGCACCGCAATCACCCCCGAACCGCGAGTTTTGCTCCGCGGCCTTGACCAAAAATGAGGATAAGATCGTGTACTCCGAATGTAACGTGCGGTTTTTGACACCTCGCGTCGGCTCCGCACCACCGGAGTCCCCCCCCCCCATTGATCATTTCCACCAAATCTGCTTATTTACAAGCAGTCAAGCAACACAGGTAATACACATATCAGGGGAATCGATCCGTTTCTTAGTGCGTCTGGAGGGCGAGGGGAAAGGAAGTGCTCCGATTGATTGGCGAAGATAGCGGCCGCCGCCGAGCCGAGGCCTCTCTTAACAGCCTCTGTTCTTCCAGAAAACAGAGGAGGGAGATCTGACCCCTGTGGGTACCAAGGGCTGCAGCGGAGAACAGACGCCAAGCCACAGAGCCGAGACCCCGCTGCAAAAAGTGTCCGTCCTCACCAGGCGCTTTGCTTTGCCTGAGTCTTAAAGGTGCAATGCGTGAGATTTTCACCGGCGGGTTGTTGATCAGTCATCGTCCCGTTCGATGGCTACGCGGCCAGGTGCTGAGATTTCAAAGTAAAGGCCTTTCAAAGTAAAAGAAAAAAGCAAATTACATTGTTATGGTATTAAAATATTTTGCATGGTGATGTATGTTTGTTGCACTAGACATTTTTGCTGTCCATCTTAACAAGTCATCTAGTTTTATATTCAGTCTAAAAATCTGTTTTTTTTCCAGAAAGGTCAAAAAATCTGCCGGTGGGATGAGATAATCCCACTTCCAATTTATTTTCTTGAATCAAGTGTCATTTTATCGCTACAAGTGGGCTGATTTGCCTTATTCTGCCTTGTTGCAACATATTTACACTGAAACAAGTGAACCTGCATCGGTGACAAGTGGGGATTACCACATCCTGTTGGTTTTTTTTTCACTTGTTTTAAGAAAAACACAATTTTAAAACTGAATAAGAGACTAAATTTTCACTTTTTGCATCAGATTTAGCGAATAATCACACAGTTTTCCATCGTGGAATGAGCCATGCTCGACCTCTTGATGCCACTGCAGTTCTTTTATCACCAACAGAGGGCGATAAAAGTCATGGATTATTTAATGGCCTCTTTAAAATCTCTGGTGTGAAGTAATCTCACATTTTGAAAATTGGATAACGGGATAATATCAAATATCGACGTTTATTACTTCACTTGTTTCAAGATAACGTGAATGAATGAAAAACAAGCCGGAGGCGAGTGGGTTTGCGTAAGAGTCGAGCGAGTGGAATCAGCTCATCCCTGTTGGCTGTTTTTGTCCCTGTAATCCCCCCCAAAAAAAAAAAAAACAATTTCAGGCCTCAGCAGCAGATTAAATAACCTGTTTAGATAGACATTTTTTGCAGTGGATCCCTACCGGAGAAAATCAATCCGTCACCACGCGCACAGGAAGGAAGCCTGGGTTGGGGAGAGATACTGCTCTTAATGACATGTCTCTGTGTGCCTGGACCAGAGGGGGAAGTAACCGGATATTTAAACAGAGATAAGAGTGTGTGCCAAAGGGGCCGGGATTGGATATGACTGAAGCCCCATGGCAACCGGCCGGGGCTATCGGATATGGAAAGGTAAATAGTAATGCAGTCGTAGCATGTTTTAATGCTGTAAATTAAAAGCTCATGTATCATTCATGCGAGTGTGATATATTGGAAGCCGCCCTCGGCCAAGTTTTCATTAGTGATTTCCTTTATGCCTTTAGCAGCGTGTTTGCTCCAAATCAGGGTTTGGAATAATATGCATCCTGGCTCGCTGCGATGTGCGCAATCAGGAAACAGATATGCACTAGTCTCTGACACGGGATTATGCAAGACATGGGGAAAAAAAAAAAAAAAAAATGTTTTGAGCCTGAAGTCTAAAAATGGTAATAAATGTAAAAGTCCAATTTATATGGCAACCCAAGGAAAATCCTCTGTACTCCCACGCTGTTAGATATCAATATGCAACTTTCAATGCACGCCAGGAGCTATTTTGTGATGGATTTTTGTATTTAACTTTTTTGACCTGACCTGACCTGAGCACCTCAGCCGGTCATTTCCTACATTTCCCAGAATGACCTTTGGCAAACCTCAGACTGAATTCACTGCTGGGTTGTACGGAGCAATGGAGCAATTTGATTCAGCTGAAATAAGTGAGAGCAGCATGTCTTGTTGCTGCATTGCATTCTGGTCTATTTGCTGCTCCTACATGGGAGAAATTGCTCCCTGTCCTCTTCTATTCTATTATACAGACATAGCACTATTGAATAAAAACAAAAAAAAAACATTATTGGAAAACATTTTTTTTACCTCTTGATTGTGACGGACTGACACCAATGACGTTTGCCACTGATGTAGTTGACAAAAAAAAAAAAAAAAAAGCTCATCAGCTGCATTGTAAATATCTCAGCATCACATCATGTCATGGGAATAAGCAGAATACATCACCAGGCCAGGAATACAGTGCACATCACCACTACCTGTTCTTTCGTTTGTTTGTATGTTTTGATAGATTTTATTTTTTACTAAAGAGTTTACTTTAATAAAAATGGGAGGTAAAATATAAAATGAACTGCAACAAACCCAGTCAAATGTAATCTGGCATTGCTAATCTTGAATGCACTGCAGAGAGCTGGATGCAGGCAAACAGGGAAACATCCACCACTTGGACGTCCTTGAGCAAGGCACTAGTGAGGGGACATGTGAAAAGGTGCTGTATATACGTGCAGCGAGGCCACGCCCAGACAAATAAAGGTTAAAAAAGAGACCCGAGGAGCGTCGTCCTCGCTCCTTCCCACCCTCCTCCTTTCACTCCCAGACTGATCCATGTATCAGTCGACTCTCATCACTGTTCGCTCCGAGATGGCAGATCAGGTTCCTTCTCCAAGTCACCACGCAGAAAGCCTCGTGTAACAGGAGCCGCCCAGTGTTTCACATACAAAAATACACATCTTCTTTTTTTTTTCTTTTTTTTTTTTTGCTCTCTTAGTGGGCTGGAACCGAAATCATATGGAACATATCGTTCCTTCGCGGTTTGATGATAATGCTCCCGAACAATGCGGGCCCTGGCGCAGGAAATGATTAAAGAGCATTTTGTGGCGTGTTTGTTTTGATTTTAGCCGTTTGAATCATTAGTTTACTCGGAGTCCCTGTGGAAAACGGCGAGATGCATTTCCCATCTCTCTCTTTTCACATTTTTTGGGGTGTGTAGCTGAAAATAAAATAAAAAAAAAAAAAAAGCATGAGCCATTGACATTTTGACATTTGCATTTTACATTATGGGGCGTTTAGCATGACTTACAGTGAGTGTAACAGTTGAATAAGCTTTAAGTCTGAGATCACCGGCATTACAAACCATGAGCGCACAGGGTGCAGCGGTCATAGCCGTCGCATCCTGCCAGCAGATGCAACAGAATATTCCTGTGATGCCGGGATGATTGTGCACACGACAGAGAAACGCCAGAAAAGGTAATAAAAGCACCGCAGGAAGTAGAGGTGGATGTGCTTCAAGGAGGAGAGGGCAGATAGCTTTTTTCTCAAAAAGAGAGATGAGTTTTCCACCACCTCTGTTGACTGTCACCGACTCCCCCCTGCAGGTTTCGCCGCCCCGCCTCCTCCCCTCTCGTCCATGTTCCAAGCACCTCCAACCATTGGCAAGACCACAGTCCTAACCTCCACCGGCCCCCGGGATCAGGTGATGCTCCGCAAAAGGATTAGCGGCAACCGGATCCCTCTGGCATGGGCACAGGAATTTTCATTACAATGATCTTGGGTGTGGCGCGCCAGGAATGCATCCTCAATAGGAAGGAGAGGAGCAACGCCGGGGAGAAGTGAAGGGGGTCGGGGGGTTGTTGGGTGGTTTTGGTGGGTCACGTTTCCCCCTCCCCTGTTCCTCCTTGTATCTCCCATCCTCTCTCCATTTTTTTTTCCTCAGGATTTTAGGATTTTTCACTGCGAATGGGAGAGTGCTGTTTTGCTTTTTTGTGTTTCTGATCACATCACGTGCAAGTGCTGGTAAATTTGAATGTGTATTTGTATTATTGACAGATTTTAGACAGTGGACTCTCCTCTCCTTTTCTACACCAAGTACATGATGCTAAACATGAGCCTAATGGCACTTCAGTACAGAGCCACACAGGACATAAAACAATAAATTAAATCCATAAAAAAGCCACATCTTGAAATGAAGACAGTGTTATGAAAGTAATAAAAGAGGTTAAATATTACTTCAGTAATAATCCAATCTATGCAGATGTATTTTAAGAAAACAATCCAACATTGCACTCTTTGATGCTGTTTACAAGCTTTTAAAACCTATAGACATGAAATCACACATATTAAGAAATTTAAAAAAGTATTTCAATTGACCACTGGTGCATCAGAGTTAAAAACTAGCAGTGTTTTTGCCTTCATAATCTGATATCACAAGCCTGGTCAACTGGGGTTTACAGCATAGACTTTGGAGGATGATTAAAAAAATGTACGGAAAATTTGCGTTTCATTTTCAAGCTGTCTTTCCGTCACTCTGCAGACCCCCTGTCTCACTTAGGATGGTGAGTCGAGGGTACGTGCGCATGAATTCGTGCCTGCTGGAGCTTCACGTGGAGCTCGTCCTCTCTGCGCTCAGGGCACGGCTCCACTGATGGAACCGATGAAATGCTGATATTGCGTTGAGTGTTTCATTTTGACAGTGCTTCAGGATTGATATTCTGAAATTCACAAGCCTCCCTGTGGCTGGACTCAGACATGTTTATGATGATTTGCTCCCACTGCACGCTGGATTTGTACGTCTGTTTTTTTTTTTTGTTAAATGAAATCTCCACTCGACCAATCAAACAGGTGTCTGGTGTTTAATCTGGCAGCGGAACCCGCTTTTAACAAGTTTTTCCACCCCGACCCAACCCCCTCCAACCTCCCCCCACCCCGCGCATTCAAACTCCAAGCTCTCTGTTTAGTAATGTAATGCTATCACTGAGAGCTGGCGCTCACAGGCGACCATGGCAGAAAGGTCTTTCCGATTGCAGGTCACGATTTTGGCAGCGGGGAGAGAGAGAAAAGCTCATGGGGGCACAGCTCTGGAATTACCTCCACAATTGCAAAGTGAAAGCTGTTCTTAGAAGGGGGCAACAAAGAGCCCTCTGTCTGGGCAGCGCCTTTTGGCCCGGGAGAAATACTATCTGCTGCCACTGCCCCCAAACAACCACCCCCATCCTGCCTCCCGGGCTGATTACGACAGCGGGACAGGGTGGGCAGAGAGCGCCCCGCCAGTGCCACGTCCCGCAGCTCAGTGACAGTTGCTGTGGATGTGGACAATAACAAGTTACAGCAGCTTTTAGAAACAAAACCGTCAGGTGTTCATCGCAGTTCAATGCATGGCAGCCTGTAATTACGACAATAATCCATGACATCTCATTGGAAATATATGTCCGTATTTGCTAATTTGTTCTGCCAATTGATGTGACACAGTAAGTCCGTTCATGAAAGCTTCTACATTTGCTGTTCTAAACATCCTGTGTCAGGTTGCACACAGGAAGTGATGCATTTTATATTTACAGCAGAAAAAAAAACAGCATATAGTTGCTTCTACTTCCTTCATCGCAGAGGTCACACACATAGCACTATCGAATAAAAGTGAAAAAAAAAACTCTAGCAGGAAACTCAAATAGGGAAAAGTTGTGAATGCTATTCTTTTGTATGTTTTATACCAGTTTGTAACCACTAATTTCAAATTCATCCAACATTTTTTTAATCCAAAGATCAAACTTTTCATCCCAAAAGCAGCACTTTGTTGGCACTTGTTGTACTTGTTTTTGTATGTATGTGTGTGTTTATGTGTCTTTTACCCCTCAGGGCCTCGTGACGTTGGGTCTGGGTGAATTCTCATTTCTGATTGGCTGAAGGCTGAGCATTCAAACGGTATATTTCCTAAATTCATACTCTGGCTGCAAAGTTCTGAATTAACCCATGTTGCTATTTCAACAAAACTAAAGCCTTAAACTCACTACATTATCCTACATTAGTCAATAACAAGCCCATTTTGATACCACTATTCTGATTATTTTCCAGCAATTAACACTGGGCATAATGTTAACACTGTAACTTAGCCAGCTGAGCTTTTTTTTTTTTTTTATAGATATGTGCTGTGTTTAATAGATTTTGGGAAACCCATGATGTTTAAAAGCCACTGCTCCAGCAGAATAATGCTGCATTGGCCAAAGAGTCTGGCTGGTTTGAAAATAGCATTGGCAGAAAAATTTTGTTTTCAAAGCGTATTGCTCTTAATTAATGACCCATCCCTGTTTTCCATCACAGCTCTTCATGGGGCGGTGGGGGCCCATGGCTCCTATGTGTCCCCTCAGCAGCTGCTGGTGGTGCAGGCATTTTTTTTAGTAGCAGCAGGGGGCGCGGGGAGGCACCTTTGATAGCGGGACATTATGCAGGCATGATGCATGCGAGCTTTCAAATTTAAATTCAGCGAGGAAACGCTCCCCGCGGCTCTCACATATTAAAATATCCACAGCAAACGAACACATCTGCCTCATACGCAACGTGTTTGCGTTTGTATTTTCATGCGAGGCGTCATTTGTCTATCCCGAGTTGGCTGCAGCTGACTCGGGCTTGCTGCTGTTGGATATTTTTGTGAAATAAATGGCTTAAATGGCATTACGTTGTCCAGGCCTCCTGTGGCAGGCAGGGAGACAGGCCTATTGTGCCGCAAAATATGCAGTGAATTAGTTGCTTGAGGGTTTGGGACGAAGGCTTGTGGCTGAGGAGGAGCAGTGGGAGCGGGCGGTTATGGGCTCCAAAAAATCCGGCCTGTGCAGACTCCTCGGCCGCAGCACCGGCCCGACCGCCGGACTGGTGAATGACGTCAGCGCAGAAACACCACGGCAACGCAAAGATGCCACCGAAATCCAAAACTAAGATGTCGCGGATCACTGCTTTATTTTGCACTTACAAGTCAGTGAAGTGTTTTTTTTGGTGGCGCTCTTGGAGCACTGAGGGGAAAAGTGATGTTCCAGTGACGACCAGATTAGGTGCTCTGTACCAGTGAAAAGAGCAGTATATGTCACCGGCTCCATATAATCCAATTAGTAATCCTCAACCTCCCTTTCAAAGGCATTATGTGAGGAGAGGAGAAGAGAAGGTGCTCCTAATCGCCGTGGAATCTGCGGAGATCCAGCAAAACATGTCGTCCCCCCACTCCCCCAACCCCCACCCCCTCCTCGCTCTCCCTTTCTCTCTCCAAACTTGCAGATGGCAACAGCTGTCTGCCGGGGCGCTTGAGAAATCGCAGCAACTGGAAAAGCATTTTCATTTCCACGATGCAAGGTGAGGTCCGCCCGGCCGGGAGCGAGCGGACGGCACCCGCGTCTCGTCGCTGAACTCCAAATTTAAGGACACGGGAAGCCGCAGAGTCGACTCAAGACCTGCAATTATGCTGATTTCATTGTAAATATTTGTTTAAATTTAGCTCCGTGTGGAAATTTTGCAGACTTTCATTCCCTAATTGTGATGCAAGAGTGAGAGTCTTTGCTCGGCGATCCTGCCAGATCCTAAATGTGATACGCGGCAAAGTGGGAAGCAAAGTAAATCTTGGGGACTGAAGGAATTGTGTTGTAGTGGAACGTGACCTGGCTGGATACAGCTGACATGAAACATGGCTGTGTCTCCTTAAGGCCCCGTAAAGCTCCTCTAAAACTCTCTTTTTCTTGAGGAGTTACAACATGAAAATAAGCGAATTCATGCAGTCATAATAGCTTCGCCTGCAGCTCGTTGCGCGCTGTTTTGCTCCACCACAACATAAAGCATCCAGCTGAGTTTCACTGTCATTGTGGCAAAAACTCCCTGACCCCAAAAAAAAAAAAAAATGAATTATGAGGCATTTCTTAAGGTTTTGGTTTGATTTTTCTCTGCATCTCGAAATAAAAAAAAAAAAAAAATCAAGCTAAACAAGACTGCAGAAGATTTGGCAAAAACTCCCTGACCCCCCAAAAAAAAAAAAAAAAAAAAAAGAATTATGAGGCATTTCTTAAAGTTTTGGTTCGATTTTTCTCTGCATCTCGAAATTTAAAAAAAAATCAAGCTAAACAAGACTGCAGAAGATTTGGCTTTCACGTGGTTTATCTACACTAAACCTATATTGCATTCTCATAGCTACTCCTCCTTCTTACTGTATGGGAAAGTTGTGCTTGGCCACTCCTCCTTTTTTTTTTAAAAAAAAAGAAAGAAATAAGAGGAGAAAACGTCGAGAGCAGGGTTACACCGGCGCAAAAGGCAGAGGAAGAGGAGGAGAGCAGAGGAGGAACAAGCGAGCTTCACCACAACAACCCCTCCTCCTTGCCCCCTCGCCCTCGCGCCTCACCACCACCCCCACCCCCCCCAACCCTCGCCCTGCACCCCTCCGTCCTGAACGGCGTCCAAATCTTATACATTCACAGGCCGGGGCCGGCCAACTTTCACAGCTGTCACACATTTTCAACAGATTCCACCAGCCCTCGACGAGGCCGGGGAGAAGACATTCCTGCGCCATTACACATCGGCTAAAAGGAATTACCGTTAACATCTGATATTGTGGAAGTGGGAAATTTGCCACCCCGACCTTGCCCAAAGCGCTCCGGAACTCAGGGTCATGGATTTATTATCTCAGATGGCCCTCGGAGGTCACCGGGGGCCGTTTTTTTCCCCCCGCACTGTTCCGGCAAAAAACCCCTGCAGCCCCAAGTGTGCTATTCATTAAGTACACTGTGCAGCTTTGTGTGTGTGTGTGTGTGTAGGGGGGGTGGTGGGGGGGATGGGGTGGGATTTAGGGGGGGTGGGTTGGGGATGGGGGACGACTCGCAGGGGTGGGAGACACATGTTACTGTTGCTCTACGGGTATTTGTCATAGGAACGGCATGTCTCGTCAGAGCGAGGGGCCATTCCCAGCTGTTGGGCTGCAGCACCGTGATGCGGCCCCAGCCAATCCCCCCAGAGCGACCGCGGCCACATAAACAGGATGCCTCCGATGCACAATTGCACAAGTGTGGGAGACAAATCCCAGTTCAGCGCTCCCTCTTTTTTTTTTTTTTTTTTTTTTTGTTGTCTAAAATGGGAGCAAGGAGGTTGCACGTCCGTCACAAACTGGCTGTTATTGTTCATACTTCTGTTTAAATTGTTCATATTTCTATTTTTTTATATATTCCTTGTTTATAGTGTTTATATTGCTTACTGCTATTTATCGTCTGTGTATACTGTATATTTCTTCTAAATTTGCACATTGACCTACATACACCTATGCACACGGTTTTTTGCACATTGTTTTTTGCACACTGTTGTACCTAGATCTCTAGTGTGTTGTACTTAGATCTTATTCTTTATTTTTTTATTTATTTAATCTTGTCATCTGTGGATACTGCTGAAAAACTGCGAATTTCCTTCGGGATGAACAAAGTATCTATCTATCTATCTTGTTTCTCGCCGTTTTTCGAGGGAAAGCGCTCGCATCTTAAAAGTCTACAACAACAGACAACTCAGCATGTGTGCACGGCTGGGGGGGGGTAAAAATATTTCAACATCTCGCAAAAAGGTTGACATGTTGCAAACGGGTTTTAAAGAGTTGCCTAGCAACCGCCCCAGCCGAAGCCACGCTTTTTTTTTTTTTTCCTCTGAGCGTGTTTCCTGCTGCTAGCCGGGAGCGCGGCGTGCACAGCGGATGACAGGGCCTCGGTCCTCGCCGCGCAGCTGCGTTTCCTTCGCTTTGCTGTGTTTGAGGAAACGTGTCGACGCCAAGTTTGACACACTGCAAAAACTCAAAATCTTACCATTATTTGTCTTATTTCAAGTCAAAAATGTCTTATTTCAAGTCAAAATATCTCATTACACTTAAAATAAGACATGATCACCTCAGAAGTAACTTGTTTTTAGACAATTGTCTCTTGTTTCAAGTGAAAATTCACTTGAAACAAGTGAAAATTTGCTTGTTTCATTGGCAAAATTTGCCAGTGGAAAAAGTGAAAATTCACTTGAAATAAATGAAAATTAGCTTGAAACAAGAAACAAATTTTGCCAATGAAACAAGCAAATTTTCTCTTGTTTCAAGCTAATTTTCACTTGAAACAAGAGACAATTGTCTAAAAACAAGTTACTTCTGAGGTGATCATGTCTTATTTGAAGTGTAATGAGATATTTTGACTAGTAATAAGACATTTTTGACTTGAAATAAGACAAATAATCTTGGTAAGATTTTGAGTTTTTGCAGTGCACGATGGGCGCCCGGGATGCAAAGCACGACGAGCCCCGTTATAGGCCAAGTGGAGGGGAAACACCGTAACACGACGCAGTGAGGCAGAGGGAGAGCTCACATTCAGCTGCTGAGGTGAGGCAGACGAGAAAATAAATCCAGTATCAGTGTCCAAAAAGTCTCCGGGGCCGTTTATTTTCTTGCGCAAGATGCCGATAATTAAGATAACTATCGTGCAATGATTCCAGTAATCTATTTTTGTGTGTTATTTCATTATTTAAATAGTGCGGGGGAAATTCAGTGACCTTTCGCAGGCTTAAACTTTGGAGCGAGTTTCAAAGCACCTGCAACTTTGGCACTTTCAGAAACCCCCCCCCCTCTCTTAAAATGACTTATTCTGAACGCTCATAACAGCTAAATATTTATATAAAGTCCTGGTGCCAAAGTAACCCACCGCAATTTCTAAATAAGCCTTATTTGAAAATAAGGTCCAGATGTTTCACGTTTTTCGGCGCACGGCGCAGACGCCTGCGAGGAGTCAGCGCGTGTTTTCACTGTTTCCATGACTGGGAGTGCGATGATGGTCCTCTTAGTAATTTTCAAGGCAACCCCGGCGCTGACTTCCAGGAAGTAAGCAGAACTATGCTGGAGCCTGCGTCATCCAGTGAGTCAACTAAACAGTCTGGAGGGATATCTGTGAGAGAGTCCAGACACACTCATTCCTCCTTCCTCTCACTTCCATGACTGTTCAATTTCCTCAGTGGCAGCACACTAGGTCCAAAGGTATTTACACTACGTCTCAAAGTGCGTTTTTTTTTTTTTGTTTTTTTTTCTGTGTGTGTGAGTGTGTGTGTGTTTTTTTTTTTTCATTGGTTGTTACAGGATTTGTCACATGAACAGAACATCCCTTTCCTCTCGACCGAGTTGTGCTACATTCTTGTGTTGAGAGATAACTTTTCCTGGAATTGGTGTTTTTTTTTTTTTTAGCATGATAGGGAAAGTGACAGGAAACATTTTATTCGTTTTAATCAACATTTTACTCATCCGACATTTTACTCAACCTTCTCATTGCATGAGACGGTCAGATGCACTAGTACATGATGTGAACTGGTGTTATCGATGGTTCAGTACAGTCACTGAGCAGAGAGAAGCTGAAACTGAAAAGTTTTGGGACATTTATGAGCAGCCGAACTGTCATTCATTCATTTCATTTTGAAGGTTTATTTTGAATAAAAAAAAAGAAAAAAGCAACAGCAACAACAACAGACAATGAAAAGTTTGTTCAAAAAGGAGTGGGAAGAGGCCGAAACTTCTCCCTGCACAAATGATTTATAAATCTATCTGTCCTTAGAAATACTACTATGAATAACCACCATAATAATAATAATAATAACACTGCCACTACTACCACCGCCACCAACAACAATAATAATCACAATAAAAATAATGATAATAACACCTAGTGACTGTCACACTCCCACTTCATCTTCTTTATATTTTGTTTTAAACTGTTGCATGTTGGGACATTTGCTTGACCTCCTCACCCACACTGTCTCACAGTCTCACCCCACAGAATGAAACGCAGAATCTTTTCCTGTTTGTACGGATTTTGTTCATCTTGAAGTTGTGTTTTCCTCTTCATTAATATCCGCCCCTCTCGATCCCTGAACAGGTTGTGTACTGTGTGTGTGTGTGTGTGTGTGTGTGTGTGTGTTGACCGGATATCAGTACGTGTGTTTTCTGGCTGAACACGTGACCATGGAGGCTCGACGTGCACTAAAGGTGGGTAAGTTAGAGCCGACTTTTAGTGGGTCGCTGGTTCCCATTTCTCCCAGCTCTGCATCTGTGCTCAAACTGCTGCTCGACACTAACACACACACACACACACACGGCCCCTGCATTTCTGAAATGATGTAATGTATTGGGCTGTATTGTGTCATATTGTATCACATCAAATCATATCTCATCACATGATATCATAGCATATCGCATCGTATCGTATCGTATCGTATCGTATCGTATCGTATCGTATCGTATCGTATCGTATCGTATCGTATAGTATCGGCACCGTATAGTATCGTATTGTATTGCATTGTGTCATATAGTACTGTATTGTATCGTACTGCATTGTATAATATTGTATTGTATCATATTGTATCGTATCGCATCACATCATATCATATCTTAATGCATTGTATCATATCATATTGTAACATATTGTATCGTTTTGTATCACATTGTGTTGTATTGTATTGTATCATATCACATTGAATTGTAACATATTGTGGTGTATCATATTGCATACATTGTATCATATTGGATTGCAGTACATCCTATCATATGCAGTATATCATATCACAACATATTGTAGCCTACTGTATCGCATCCTATGGTATTGTGACGTATAATAATGTATAGTATGGTGACACATTGTATCGCGGTGTTACATCATATCATGTCTTATTATATCACAGTGGATCATATCGAATAATTAACTATTGCACAGTATCGTATTGTATCACATCACATTGCGTCATGTTGTATTGCATTGTTCACCTGTCAATCAAACAATGTGGGCAGCACTTTGACGTCTTTTTCCTTGGATTTCCTCGGTTCCTGGACTTTGGAGTTTCTGTAGGTGAAGCTCTTTTCATCGTCGTGGTGGCCGTCGCTGCTCAGACTTACTTTTTTAAAAAAAAAAATCTTAATTTTAATTTAATGCCAAATGAACCACTGTTGCCTCTGCGGGCGACATAAAACACATCATTTCCTGTGCAGCAGAGGATTTTTTGGGGGGAAAGAGGAGCCACAGTGAATATAAAAGTTTTCATGAATTGGCTATCGATTGTATCACCATTATGTCACATCATAGAGCACCAAACACATTTACTTTTATATGAAAATATCTCTAATTATTACTTCAGTATCAGGTTGTTTGCGAAAGTCCCAGTTCTATGCTGTGCTGTACTGTAACTGTACAAACAGCATCAACATCAGTGTATTTTTTTTTTCTCTTCTTCTTCTTCTTCCATGACAGAAACACATTCCTGACCACACGTTTGCTCGTCAGACCAAACACAGACATTCCTCATCGGAAAGCATTAATGTGACAATCTACAAAGGCAAATACACAAGAGTGGCTTTGAAGCCAGACTCATTGATATTGATATCCCATCACTGCAGCACCTGATATTAAAAGAATCCCTGCCAGATGACTGAAAAGAGAGAGAGAGAGAGAGGGAGAGAGGGAGAAACTTGTCAGGTCGCTCCGGCTCTCCTGTGCCCTCGGGGCTGGCTTCTTAGCTTTCCTTTTGTCTGAACGAGGATACGGACAAGTCTGTCATTTGACCGTCTCCCTCCACTGTGTACACTTCAGATCTGGCCTTGACAGACGATGAATCATCTGTTGGGAAACTAGGTTAGAGCACAATAGGCTCTTCATAAAGTAAGGCACGGCCAGGTAGTATGGCAGGAGTGGATATATGCATGGCAGCCATCTTGGAATTCGGGGCTGACAGAGAGAGAGAGAGAGAGAGAGAGAGAGAGGAGGAGGGTTGAAGTTGGTCTGTTTTGCTTGTCACCCTCTCTGCTCCAACACCATTCAGCGTGAGATTTATTTTCAGTTCGGAATTAGCACCCGTGGCTGTGAAATTCCTGCAAAGTGAATCGGGGGGGAATGCAACTGAATAATAACTAGTGCTATTATTAAAAAAAAAAAAAAAAAAAAATGACCAATATTTTTCAAGAATTTTATGATCACATGCCGCATGATATTTGTATCCGTCCGCCACGCCGTATTTTCCATCGCAGCTGAACCTCCTCTCTCACCATGCATTATTAAAAATACCATCAATATTGACACTGTAGGCTTATAGTCGGGAGAGATTGGGAATTCTACCTAAATATTTTAACAACCTCTCTTCAATTTATACCTCTTTTCCCTCAGCGCGTCCCTACCTATTTCAGAGGCGGCCAAGGCCCCTCTATATGGAGCTGCTGGCTGCACTCTGTGTCCGGTCTACCTTACAGCGAGGAAATTAAATGTTAAATATTTACCATTCCCCTGGTATGTGACCCAGCAGATTCCAGCTGTGATGGGTAGCAGCCACATTCCTCCCACAGGAAGTTTATCCTTACTCTTTTTCTTTTTTTTTTCTTTCTTTTTTTTTTTTTTTTCCCCCCACACACTCCCTCCTCATCCTGACAGTGCTTTTGAACATGGCCAGTGGCTTAGACATCAGCCTAAATCTCTGTCGTGAAATACACTAACATGTCACATGTGTCGCCGCGGCTGGGCGTGAGGCTTTCCAGGACAAAGAGCGGCTATTTTTTTTTTTTTTTTTTTTTTTTTTTTTTTACCGCCGTCGTACAGTAGGTGAACTCCTTCCAGCTCCACGTCATGAAAAACCTCAGACCTGATCACTTACTTTACTTACTTTAGAGGAATTGATAAATAAATTGGTATTTTATTACTCTCTATTGCCAATTATAGAGACTCAGCCTACGGTCGGCTAAAGAAAGCTTTGACCTTTGCTCCTAAAAACTCCAAAAAAAAAGGGACTTTCCCGGGAAAAATCCTCTGCTGCACAGGAAGTGATGCATTTCCACATGGTTTGGGAATGAACAGAAAAAGAACAACAGGGCGGTCGACGTAAGCAAAGATAACCACCACGGCTGAGCAGACAGAGAGGAGAGCGCCACCTACGGACACTCAGACGCCACCGGCAGGGAAATGCAAGGAAGATGTCACACTCCTTCCCCCTCCGCACGGTTTGATTGACAGGCGACTGGGAGGAGGTGCGGTGCAGGAACACAGTTGAGGAGTGTTTGTAATGTTTAATCTGAGCAACAACAACATGTCGTGTACAGAAACAACACTGGAAAGTGATGGAACGGTGTCTAAAGCTGGATCATTTCACTTTGGATGCTTTCCTGCTCTGGCCAGCGTGAAATAAAAATGCCAAATGTCAACATGTACAACCTGAGGGATTGCTCTTGTAATCTGAAAGGCATTTTTAGTGGATTAAGCGGCTAAACTCAAAGTGATACGTTTGATTTTGCGTCACTCCTGCTGATTCATAAGACAGAATATAACAGAAAAGAGAGCAATACTTTGCTTTATTGGGATTTATATGAGTCTCCAGTTTTATGTGAGATGTTAACAGTATATACATACATTCATATATGGTGAACACAGACTTGATTTAGAAAAAAAAAAAAAAGATCCACATGGGCTACATCTGTTACATCCGAAGCCTCTCTCTTTTTTTTTTTTTTTTTTTTTTTTTTTTTCGCTCATCATCAACTGATCCATTAAAATTGCATTTCGGGACTAATCCCTCAATAGGAAAACCGCACTTTTGTCACGGCGAAGAATACAACCAAATTTCGAACATAGCTCGAGTGAAAAGAAATGGGAGTCGTCTGATTTCACAATATCCCCGGCACAAAGCATCTCTTTACCCCTAAGACCCCAGGCACCCCACCCCCTCAGATGTAGCCCTTTGTTGCGTGCATGTGACTGTAGAAATGGCTCGGTAGGAAATGCCAGACACCCACAAAAAAAGGGAGAGAAAAATAGTTGTGGGAGCCACCCTCTGCATCAATTCAACGGCAACAAGAAGCATTTTACAGCTGGTTTATTGTTATTCCTCTGCTGTTTAAGCTGTCTTTCATGTCAAAAGTCTTTTCCTGCTTACAAATCACCGGGAAGCAATCCCTTTGGCCGGACCGCTGTGCCCTAAGCCCCTTCCTAGGGTTCAGTCCTTTGATCACCTGTAACGTTGGCCATCAAGTTAAAAAATAGAGAAACTCGCTGCTGGGATAAGCTTGTGTTCTTGTCTGGGATAGAGGAACACCCCCCCCCTCCTCCTCCTCCTCTCTCTCTTTTCAGCCTTTCCTTTGTTCTTGTCTCTGCTTCTCTCGATGAGCCTGGGAACAAACTATCTCGGCAAGGCAGGGGGGGTTGTGTGTTGTTGAATTGTTTGGGAAATGATTCTGCCTCGGCCGCATTAACGAGGACTCCGCCACAATAAACAAATTGATTAACTAATTAGCCGACCTGTGCGGTTTTGTCCCCGAGAGGAGCACACGCACACGACTCTAACCTGGGACTCCAACGCCCGGGACTCTAAACTTTGACCTTTCGGGCTTCCGTTAAAAGTCTCTGCTAAATGAAATCTGACTTTACTCGAATGCTAAAACACGATCCCGGTTCATCCTGTGCAGAATACGCGGCAAAAATCCATTTTAATCTGCGATTTTCACTGAATCACTGAGTCAAACTGCGTAAAAAAAATCTGCCAGTGCGATGGCGTAATCCCACTTGTTTCCACCTTGAATATTCTTGAATCAAGTGCCATTTTATTGATCCCAGTGAGCTAATCTGCCATATTCTGCCTTGTTTCAACGTATTTAGATAGATAGATAGATAGATAGATAGATAGATACTTTATTCATCCCGCAGGAAATTCGCAGTTTTCAGCAGTATCCACAGAGTACAAGATTAAGTAAATCAAAAATAAAGAATAAAAGATGACCCTCGAGATCTAAAGATCTAAGTACCCAATGTGCAAAAAAACAATGTGCAAAAAACCAATAAAACCAGTGTGCATCGATGTATACAATGTGCATAGATGAGGGCAATGTGCAAATTTACAGTATAAACAGATGATAAATAAATAAATAGCACCCAGATGATAAATAGATGATAAAAAACCAATAAAACCAATGTGCATCGATGTATACAATGTGCGTAGATGTGGGATACAATGTGCGTAGATTATACTTCTTCACTGAAAAAAATATCGTAAAACTATAAAACTGCATTGGAAAAAAGTGGGATTATCTCGTCCCACTGGCGGATTTTTTCACTTGTTTGAAGAAAAACAAGATTTTAAGACTCAGCATGAGGCTAAATGACTTGTTAAGATGGATATTGTAGGGCGAGCGCACCTTCACATGCATTTTTATTCTCAGTTTGTAGCGCTGCGTGGGTGCAGACGGACTCAAGGTGACTGCAGTCTCCTCTGTCACAGCGCAGCCCCTCCGCCAGAGCACCAGACCAGTTGTCACCGCTCCCGAGTTTTAAGACGTGCTTAATTGGCTTCCCCGAGTGCCCGAGGAGGGTAAAGAGAGTGAGCTAGCTTGTTACGAGCCCCTCTGTTGCAGAAGGGCGGGGGCGGGGGGAAGGGTCTGGGTGAGTGGGGGTCCCCTTATCAGCCATCGTTGGACACCTCCGGTGGCTATTAATCAGAGCCAGAGCCCGACTGGAGCCAGGAGAGGATCCGAGGAGGGGCGGGAGGGGCGAGGGAGACTGGAGCCTCACTGACACCTCACACAGGGAACCTCAACAGACACAAACACGGCCTCCCTCCCTCATCAAGTCCGAGTACAAGCCAGACCCCCCTCCACCCCGCCCCGCCTCCCCCGGGCCCTCCTCCACTCCTCCAGTCTCTCGCTGGTCCGGCCTCCTCACTCAAATTGATTTAGGTCCCGTTTAGCCCCCTCTGGCCAGGGCCCATCCATTTTAGCTGCTGTGACAGGTTTATGTCGCCCCCTTACCGTGTTATTATATTGGTGCTGTGCTGCCAGTTACTATTGTGCTAATGAAAATTTAGCACCAGACATAATATTCTTTTTCACAGGATGTGCACTCAGCATGCAAAATATCTCGAGCACATTTATAGCATTGAAAGCGCTCATTATTTTTAACGTTCGCGACAGACTGGCCTGAAAAATGGTTTTATGGACAGGAAAACAACTATTAGGTGTTGTCAGTGCTGGGGTGTTGGGTAAATGAATTTAATCCTCCATATATGTTCGCTCAGACTTGGCCTTCAGGTTTTTGTCCTGCGCGCAAAAGAGGGAGAGAGAGAGATGTGGTACAAAGTGGAAAATCTACACCTTCACAACTCACTCAATCTTATATTCACGTCTTGTTTTTACATAAGCGAGCAAACAATAATCCTCGCTTGTTTCCAGTGCAGTTTCTCTTGTTTCAGTGTTTTTGTAAGGATAAATGTGTCGAAACAAGGCAGAATAAGGAAGATCAGCCCACAAGGATCCAGAAAATCCCTTGATTGAAGAATTTTTTTTGGAAACAAGTTGAGTTTCTCTTCCCACTTGCAGATATGGATATTTTTCCAGCGCACACTGCAAAAAAATCCATTTTAACAAGTCATTTAGTCTCATATTTAGTCTTTTTTTTTGTGGCAAAACAAGGTAAAAAATCTGCCAGCTGGATGAGATAATCCCTGTTGTTTCCAGTGCCAGTCATCTTCGTTCCAGCATTTCATTACTGTAATCCCAACAATGTCTGAATGACGCAGGGTGGAAGACACGCGATAATCCAGCTGTGTAAATGTATAAATCCACTCTGCGAACACCGTTGCACTCCTCACCCACAATAATTTGTGTGCATGCTGCACGTTTTTGCATCAAAACGCCAACCGGAGTGAAAGGCGCTCATGCATTTGCTATGCAGGCCTTGAAACGTGTTAATAAACCATAACGGTCCTATCCCGCCCAGAGTTTCAAAAGAAACGACCAAACACTACAAAAGCCATAAGCAATAGCGCGAGATTCATTATTACAGCGGTTCCCACAAGATGAGAGGCGTGGGGGAACTTTCTGATGGATCTCAAGTTTTAAATGGAAAGCTTCTGTGGAGTGCACTACAAAGCGCCATGTGTAAATATTGAATAATGAGCCGCTTTCAAGTCCCCCACTTTGTATCTGCCACGAAAAACTGCATTAATGACAGCTTTGGTGTGGTTTACATCACACGGACACATGAAACGCAATCGCCAGAGATAAATTTGTTATTATTAGTCTCTAAAGGCGCGAGATTTACAGGCCCCCGTGCATTTGTACTCAAGATGTGCAATGTGCTGACACGATTCGTTTCAGACACATGTGACAAATATTAATGAGGCGCTCGTTTGCTGCTAATACGTCGGCGCTCGCAAATTAGTCATCGTTTGGCACGCGGACAAAATCTCCCCGAGGGAAAACATCACCGTCACGCTGATATTTGTAAATAGATGTTATACAGCGACGTAAAAATGAGTTATGGGGGAGGTGAGCGGCGTATCGGGCAGGGCGCGCTCGCGCTCGATTCTTAATTTTGAAAAGCAGCAAAAGCCCGAAAACATTAATATCAGAGGGATTAAAGACGGATGTTTAAAAGGCTTCTGAAATACGGAGCACGCCTAAATTAAGAACACGTGGCCCGATCGAAAAAACGCATTTAGACGTGAAAACTGGGTAAAATATTGTCTGCTCAAAAGGAAAGGAGGAAAAATGTGCAACAAATGTGAAAATCTGGATAAAGCATGGACTTAGAAAACAGGCTCTACCTCTTCGTGTAGCCTGGAGGTAAAGAAATGACTCATAAATCTTCATTCATTCACTTATTCAGTCATTCATGTGGATTAATTTCATGTGTATTTGAATAAGTGCAACAGATGAGCTTCAGTTCCTATTCGTATTTTATTGATAAACCACCTTTCATATATTAAAATGCAATGCAGTGCAATTTAAAGTAGGCAGATGTAACTTATTGTGGTCACCCTGCAGGGCTTATGTGTGATGGGAGATGCTACAGAGGCGTATAGGAGAAAAGAAAAAAAATTAAACACATTGGAGAGAGAAAAGAAAAGTGATGAAACGTATTTTTTCTGTATAACACTCGCGATTTGAGCGACTCAGCATATTTCCCCGCTGAGTCACACGCTGAACCATTTGCATTTAATGTAACTTGAGGTCGGGATTTCTCATGAGTAAAAGAACAGAGTCACGTAAACAACCGAGCTCTTTCACACACTCACACACACACTCATTTTTAAGACTTGCACATGTTGCCAAGGAAGTTGACTCAGCGTTGCTTGGCACCGGCGTTACTCACCAGAACTCTTGGAAATAAGTGTTGAAAGTTTGCAGAAAGTTTTTTTTTTTTTTTATTATTTTTATTTTTTTTGCAAAGCCTTTCATGTGATTATTTTTCTCGTCCCATGGTCAAATGAATTTAGATGAGTCATGAGCCGGCTACACACCGCACCGCTCGGATGTGTGAGTAACACAAACAGTCGCCCCTCGCCAGCTCCCTGTGCGCCTGAACGGGGCAGATCTGAGATACGAAGGCAAACCCTGCCAATTAAAACACAATGTGAATATGGATCCTGTTGCTGCTTACGTAAGTCACAACGCTCTGTGCCAGTCTGAAGGGGAACCTGGCGCGGCGCGAAAATCGCCCCGCTTTCATGTCATTCAATATTGCACTCGGCCCTCGGAGATGTTTCTGCACACCCGTTAAAAACAGGCAGGTGAGATCACTTCTGCTGTTTCGATGCAACTCGGGGGAGAATTCAGTCTCGAATCGAGTTCCATTATTTTGAAACAAGGGAAGTAATCCGCCGCTGGCCTGAAGACAGTCTTTCAAACAAGTCAAATTTTCCACCACAATGGCTTTTTTTTTTCTTTTTTTTTTTTCTCCATAAAGCCTCTGATGGCCGTGTTGGATCTCCTCAGCTTTTGAAAAGTGAGTGTTTGCGTTTGGTAAATGCGTTTCTTGGCCATCTGAGCAGAACTCTGAGCAGACACGGTCGATTTCTGCGCTCGAACCAGAGGCGGAAACGTAACAAAATACATTTACTCAAGCGCTATTTCGAGGCACTGGCGCTTTACTCGCATATTTACATTTAGTGAGACTTTTTTTTTTCTTTTTTTTCCCCTGCAGGACATTTCAGAGGGAGATCTTGTTCTTTTTCCAGCTCTACAGTTTAATCTGACAGCTGTAGTTATTTATTACTTTGGAGATGAAGCATTTTTTATGCAAAACATCCAAGCTGATGCATTGTTTATAATGCAAGTGCATTAAAGAGTGTAAACACACACATCTCCAATGTACACACATGGACTTTGTCTTTTTCTTTTGGTGCCTTTATGTCTTTATACTTGCATCTTGTCACTTGTATTGCTTGTGTTTTTGTTACCTGCCTATAGGGATGCAAATTAGCATTCAAATTAGCATGCTCTGTCCCTATCAAGTAAATAAATCTAATAAATAAATGCGTATCGGGTGCACCGCTGCAACAAGAATCAGCACAAACACAATATGCATGCAGTTTAATAGTCTTCAATTTATTGTGGGCAGGAAACGAAGACGATTTATGTATTTCTTGTTGTAAAATGCAGGTGTAAACTAGCAAACAGGACATGCATCAGTTGGAAGTGCAAAATTAAAATACTCCCCACAGGTCAGTGCATCAACACTTTTACACTTTGAGAGGATCGCTGTGTTTCTGGTTGTCGTGGGATGACAGAACACGGCGAGCGCCTGCTGAGAGCCGGGCCACTTGGACCAGAACGAGCATGGAAAGTGACTCAGAGGAGCTGGACCGCGGCCGACTCTCTGCTGCAGAGGGTCACACACCTCCTCCGCCGACGGAGCGCCGAGGACAGGGGCAGGATGGGATGTTTTGTCCCCGTTTTGTTCCCCGTTCTGAGGCCAAAACGATAATAAAACCTCATGCTGCCCTGACATTTGCAGAGTTGCAGATTTCATGTGAGAGTCGGGGGGATTATTCCGAAATCTCTGAAGGATTTCCAACTTCCGCGCAGGAAAAATCAAACAGCGGCCTTTTAAGTCAGAGCTCCTTGTGTTGCGACGGCGAAGTCGGGCGAGTTTCCTCCCCCAGGTCACCGCTTGATGTCAAGAACAACTGCACGCCTTGTAGTCATGATGCCTTTAAAATGATGATGATGTCAGATTTTCCACATCATATGCTCTTAGATAAAACATACTAATACAGCAGACCATGTTTTTTTTGACATGTTCCCTCTGACGTCTCCCATCCGACCAAAATCAAATGCAGGATTATATGTTTGAAGTGTTAATTACTCCTACTGGTACATCATGAAGTAACTGCTACAAACCAAGGAGGTAAAAGTAACAAAAAAAAGGTGAAAAAGTCATTTTTAACTTCATCGGCCGTAACTTTAACATGAATTCAGTTGCTAAATCAGACAGTTGACGGAGTGTTTTGGAATAAAATACGAGATTAGGACAAAGGCGAGACAGATTACTGCGTCGTAGTCAGCTGTACAAACAGATCTTCCGTATCAGGCTGCATTACTTCACTGACCTGACCTCATTTAGACTCATATTCTGTCATAAAACCTGATGTATCTTAAAACAAGAGAAAAAAAAATCAAACAGTGGGCTAAAATTGTCTAACTTTCCAGTGCAGTTTCACATACGTCAGGATTTTTTTCCTGTTTCTGTTTTTGTTTGTTTGTTTTTTTAAATGTTGAAACAAGGCAGAAGTGAAGAAAATAAGTAAGAAGAAAAAGAAACGGAAAAAAAAGATATTTTTCTCATTTTTTCTCATAAATTTGTGAGTTTTTTCCTCGTAAATTTACGACTTTAATTTCAAAGAATTTCTGATTTTTTTTCTCACAAATTTGTGACTTTAATATCTCAGAATTTTTTAGGTATTTTCACATATTTTTTAATATTTTTTTCTCATGAATTTACCACGTAAATCTCAGAGAACATCCAAGTTTTTTTTTCTCATAAATTTACAACTTAAATCTCAGAAATCCTGAGGTTTTTTGTTTTCTTGGAACATCAATCCTACCTTCTATGGCTCCATAATTATTATTTTTTCCTACAATGGCCCTAACATGCCGTCATACAGAGGAGAGATCACACTGGTATTATAACTTATTCATTTATTAGGAGCCACAGTACAATTCAAACAAAGACGAGCATAGTTAAAAAGACATGTAGTTTTATCTCGTCGTTATTTTTTCATTTGCTTTAAGAAAAAACTTGACTTTTAACACTGACTGTGCGGCTAAACGACTTGTTAAGGTGGCTATGTTTTTTTTTTTTTTTTTTTTTTTTTTTTTTGCAGTGTGGTTGTTGAGACACTCAGGCATTGTCAGCGTTACGGTGTTGAGTTCCACCTTATCACAAACACACACATGCATACCTGTGAAACCTAAGCATGTGACAGATATTAATCACGGGCTGGCGTATGAAGCACTACGGTATGCCTACTGTGGGTGATTTCACCTCTTCTGAATGCTCCGGCGCTTCAGCCTCACAATGCTCTGAGGGCCTGCCAGCGACGACACACTAGCCCTGAATCTGCATTATACAAGCACACACACACACACAAATCACCAGAGCACAAGACAGGTGAATAGTTCCTCATGAGTGTATCCCATGTATGATTAACGCAGCTAAATGACCTGTGCTAAAGGTGTGGCTGTTTGCTTTGATACTCTTTGGAGCAATACGTGCGCTGAATAGCCTCTTTTATTTCTCCTTGGTCTTGCACCGAGGCCTCAACCGCGCAGGGGAGGCATCAAAAACTGGTATTTCTAGTCGGCCCAAGTGCGTTTTTCCTGCAGTTTGGCACTTATTTAAAGTGTGTTTACTACAAATTTCCCCACAAATTGGTCCCCCCACGCCCGTTCCAAGAGCTGAATTAGCCTTTTAGCATCCGGCGCGCTCGGCTTACGCTCGTGTCCAAACAAGCCATTCAAAACTTTGCTTTTCCGTCGCCGCCGCCGCCGCCGCTTTCTCAGAGGTGTACCGTGCTCTTTTGAATCGATATCTTATTTCACAAACAGGCCGCCGCTTCCAATACATGCCCCGCGGCGAGTGCCGATTCCAGGAAAAAATGGGAAGCGGCTATTAACTTTGGCCATGGTACAGCGATAACTGGAGGGCAATGGTTACACAATCAGCTCTCATGCTAGATAAGGTCATTGTGTTAGCCCGGGTTCGGAAGTAAATCCGAAAGCCCTGTATGACAAGCAAACAACAGGAAGGAAATAATCAATTTGGTGCTTTTAATGAACAACTCCCTATCTCCCCTCGCTCTCCGGGCAATATTGCCACACGCTAGTTAAACATTACTCCTGTGATAGTGCAGTTTTAAGGTAGTCATGAGCAGCGGGGCGAGTCAGCACACAGGAACTTAATACGGCCCGGCCGCATTGTTCACTTGGCGGAGAGCGTGAGTTCAACCGGGACAAAGCAAAAACAAACGTGACCTGCCAAACATGCTGAGTGCCATGAAGTTAACGGTGGAAGCAACGTCTCTGTCACTGCCAGGGGCATCTAAAAAAAAACACACACACACAAAAAAAAACAGTTTGTTGCCATTTTGGTTCATCGGTTCATTTGTTGTGCACTGTGTGTTGCAAGTAAAGGCATCATTTTGCATAATTTAACACATTTAACACTATTCAGTATGCATGTAGAGATCTGCAGTGCAAAAAGCAAGGAAGTTAGTCTCATGTGGAGTGTCAAAAATCAACTTTTACGTAAACAATGGAAGCAAAGACAGAAAGAAAGAAAGGAAAATCTGCCAGTGAGACAAGATAATGCCACTTTTTTTCCAGTGCAGTTTCATTTGTTTCACTAAATTTTTCTGGGAACAATAATAAGTGCAACATATTTATTCTTTAAACGTGCAGGTCAGCCCACTAGGATCAAGAAAATGACTCTTCATTCAAGGAAATTCTGGAAATGTGCAGTTGAAAAAAGTGGGATTATTTTATTACCTCATCACACAGGAGTTTTTTTTTTTTTTTTTTTTTTACATTATTTGAAGAAAAGCATGACTTTACAGCTGAATGGGGAGATTTTTTTTTTTTTTTTTTTTTTTTTTTTTGCAGCTTGCACACATGTGGTTTTCTTGCACGCCGGCAAAATGCAAGAAAGTAATTCCCATAACAACCACATTAGGGGAAATTGAGAAGATAAAAATATGAAACAAGCTGCAATTTGCAGTTATATGGATATTTCACACTACATTTACAATCAATTACATATCATAACTGCCTCGTGTTATGAAAGTGCACCCTTATTTAGCCCCTTGAATTCTCATTTTCCCCCTAAATTTCTCCTTAAGTAACTCAGAAGAGAAAATATTCAGTATCTGCTGCTTTTATTATATGAAATATTCAAACCCAAGATACCATAACTCCATGGCTGCAGCATTACATCAAATAGAAAATATGTAGATGTCTTGAGCATCATTTTATAGCCATTTCCCTATAATTCAGCAGGATGTGTTTGGGATCTTTGGAAATCTTGGGATCTCTGCTAGAATTTAAAATAAAGGGCGTTTATGCAGAGCTTGAATTTGTGATGACGGACCCGCCGGCAGAGCTGCAGAGTTAACCTCAGTCTCTGAGTTGGACTCTCTGAATTTTCCACTTCTCTTCAGAGAAAGTAGGTTTGACCCCGGAGTTTCCTCTTTTTCATCTGGCCAAGGGTAATTTCTGGTTTCAGTTCCATGTCTGTCCCTCTGTCACTTTCCACTTTTGGCTCTAAAACTTTTCTCTTTTTAATTTTTTGTCCCTGCCTCTAAACACTGCACCTGAGTTAATTGCTGCTTCAGGAAGGAATAGTAAAGTGAACTCCAGTTATTTATTTGATTTCACATTTTCTCTCCGGTGTCAGTTTTAAAGCCTCAGTCTGGTGGAGACCCCCGCTCTCCCAGGGCTTCCCTCTGCTTTGGGCTTTGATGGCCCTAAAGCCTTAGAGAGGCCAAAGGAGCGGCATAAACCAGATTTAAGTGTGAATCCCGCGTGTGGCGGCAGGGGAGCCGAGCCCGCTGAATGAGAAGCGGTCATGCTGCTGCGGTGAGAGGGTCACAAATCCACCTCGTTTCAAAGTGACGAGGCCAAGAGGATGAGAGGGGGACGGCCGTTTGATGTGGGGGGAGGAAGGGATGAAATGAAACAGAGATGGAGAAAGAGACACGGATAAAGTTAAAGGAAAAAATCCACCTCTGAACGTCTCGCCGCTGTCATAGAAACGCTTTGGCCATGACCCTCGGATCAGTTCTGGGTTCCTTTTGCTGTTACGTGTGGCCAGATCACATGGAAATAACATGATAACAGCAGATATGTTCAAATCAAATAAATTTTATTCATATTGGATGTTTAAAAACAGCCGGAACTGACCAAAGTGCCCAACAAAGACAAAATAAAATCGGAAGTAAATGGCATGGTAGTGAAAAAGGTTAGAGAACAGTAATAAGAGGCAAATATAAAATACATGGCAATAAATACAAAAACAGGCACATAAATACAAAAACAGGACAGAAAAAGCTTGTAAAACCCAAATTATAAAATTATACATTCAGTTTCATTTAGTGTCAAACGACCAGAATGCAGTGCAGCCAAAAGTTTTTCTGTATTTTAAATAGGCTATTTAGATTAATATAAATGCCTGCACATCTATATTTGATCAAATGCAAGAAGTTGATATTCTCTTGGGGTTGTTGAGAGGCATGATGGGAAATGTAGGAAATCGCTAACTGGAAAAGAAGTAGTCAAGGCAGGTTGAGGGAAAGAGGCTACACCAAAAAAATATATTTAAATCATTCTCAACACTTCATCTCAATATGAACTTTGTCAATAAATCAATAAAGTGTCACACATTCATTATGTCAAACTGTGTAAGGGCGTCTTTAAAGGTGTGAAGGAGTGCAGGGTGTGTGTGTGCGTGTGTGTGTGTGTGTGTGTGTGTTCACAATGAGCCAATGGTTTAAAAACTGCTTTGCAATTCCATTTTCCATAGTTTATTCCTGGCTTGGTTCTTCACCTCCAACGCACTTTTTACAAAAACTGACGTGGATTCACTCCAAAGTGCTGCCGGCTATAATATCATTACCATTGCAAATATGAAAGCGTCCAAAATATAACTTTTTTTTTGGTGTTGTACTGTATGCACAGCTGAAACATACACATACACACTGAAAATCTTCCATCTAAAATCAGTTATCTCTTCTGTGTAAATGTCAAAAATTAGTTTTAGTGTCACTTTTTGATGTGGTGCATTTATCTCATTTTGGGCTGGAGCTCTTCTCATGCACTGGCACTATTTTTCTTTTTAGGTAATTGCATTCTCATTTTGGATAATTGACATCAGACGGTGAATCTGCATCGCGGCGGAGACACTTTTGGAGCGCTGTAATCACTGATATTGTCAGCGCGGAGCTTCACCGTCGGCTAAAACGAACCAGCCAGGAAGTGTGTTAGAAGTTTTCCAAAAAAGCACGCTCTGACACCCCACATCATTTGAAGTGGTGGGGAAGGAGCCTCATTACCGCCAGGGCCCGTACGGGGGGTTTACTCCCAGACGCAGTTTAATGGCAGTAAAAAGGAAAAGGCTTCAAGGTTACGAGACGCTAAATAGCTTTGGAGGAGACGGGCTGCTCTCCCCTTGCCCCGTATCCCACGTCACTGGAGCCAGTGGAGTCATAAATGGCTGCTAACACTAACAGTAAACGGATATAAAAAGACTCCCGGTTTCCTTTATATGACCCATTCCCTGTTGCTGTGGGGGTTTGTTGATGGGATCGGGGGGAATAAAAGGGGATAGATGGAGAGTGTGGAAGGAGGAAGAGCAGCCTGCTAACCACTCGCCGCCTGGCTGGGGGGTGGCGGGCCCAAATGAAAGAAAAACTCCATGTGAATGATGTTAATGTTTCTTCTTTTAGAGACATCTTCAGTGCCAAGCCGTGGTGTTTCCGCACTGCATTTCCCAGCGTTCCTGTCTTTGTCTGCTCAGTCATGTTGTTGGGCGAAAACCCCGAGAATCCCCGGGAATCGTTGCCCAAATATTCCAAGATATGATCCAAAGATGATGATGATATCCGTAGCGAAACTCTCGGAATAGGATAGTCGGAGATTTCATGTTCGGAGCAGATCAAACTCTGATATGGGACAGCTTTAAACCGCCAGAATCCAGAGATCATGTCATCCCAGATACTGTAGATAGATACAGGTACACTCAGATATGCCATAGATACACTGAGTATTCTGGAAAAATATTGAGCTTTCATATTTCCAGACGTGACATAAGGTAGTATTTGTAACACATGCATGACAAAAAATGAGATATATCTGGTATTCTAATATAATATAGGTCCTAACATTGTTTACTGAGTCCATATTTGACCAGATGTGATGAAAACCTTGGAGAAGAATCTTGGAGATATTGTACTGAATAATCTTGGATTCTGGCTCTTTTCGCGCAGAGAGTCTGTGCAGTTTGTCCCGCAGTGTCGTCCCTCATCAGTCCTCATCATCCGCTTCATGGCCAGGTCAGCACGTTGAACCGCCAGTGAGAGATTTTACATTTCTGCAAACCAAAGACACTTTGACATGTAATATTTTTTTCAAGATTGGTGACATACAAGTAGTTTTATAAGGTGGTTGAACAACGGCGTGTTAGGAGGTGGGTGGAGTGGTGGATGGGAAAATCAGCAGGACTTCACTTTTGCACACTGGGACTCTTGTGTTAAACAGGAGTTTGGCTGAAAAACCCACCACTTGGACCAGATGAGTGATGGTCCTCTGCCACTTTTCTTGCCCAATAACTTGAAAATGAACTCAAAATCGGATGCAGGGAGTGTATTATATTAGAGCGTTATTATATTAGAGGTTTATTATATCAGCATAATAAACTGAACTGGTACATAGATCAACTAACGCTGATTCCCAGTTTGTACTTTGCTTGCTTTTATACATTATCATTAACGCCACCTATTGTGCCCTTTTTGTTTTACAGCCAGAATACATTTTCTTTTTTTTTTTTTTACACCATTAAAACTACTCAATCAACATCTGTCCCATTTAAATCCTGATCCACATAAACCATTTGAGGTACATAACGGTGTCTAAGATTTACACCCCTAAGTAAAAAATTAGAATAATAATATAAATATATATTATTAAAAATAATAATAAAACGGTCACATCTTCAGATTACATACTATGACGTCTGTCTGAAAAATTACAAACTTTAGTAAAAAATATTTTCCACAAAAGCTGTGTTTGTTTTTAGGTGACACTAGCTGGATAATGTTAGGTAGCCAACATTAGCAAATGTTAGCTATGACATTTTTCTAACCTTAACCACGACGATAAACCTTTTCCTAACCTTAACCAAGTAGATTTGGTGGCTAACGAAGCTAACAAAGCTAACGGAGGTGACTAAAGCAGCTAACCTTAGGTAGTGTTCATGCATTCGCGAATCTTAAAAGTCACATGACATTAATGTTATAAGTCTAAATCCTGATTTGCCATGTATTTTTGGTTCAAGAATGTTTCAAAATTCCAAATTACTTTCCGTTACAAACTGTTTTTTTTGGGGGGATCAATATCAAAAATATTTTCCTGATGCTCAATCAAATAAGTTATGACCTTTGTCTGTTTTTACTGTTATTTTATACGATCTTTCTGTTTTTATTCTTTCAAAAAATATAGATAATTTAAAAAGCAACTGCTCCCGCCGCCCCCGCTTTCTTATCAGACCTACCAGACACTGATTCAGTTTTTAAGACATATTACAGATGAAATGTCTTGTTGAGATGGATGATTTGCACAGTGTGTTTCAACAGGAAGAAGGGTCCGGAAACATCAGCTGCCAACTGGTACAAATTACAGATTTGAGGGAATGGGGATAAAACCTGAACCAGTTTTAAGTGACATGTGTCGCACAGACAGCGGTCCCGTCCTGAAACACTGTAAATCTGAAAAACTGTAAATGTGATTTACACAAAGACAGACTGGAAACGACTTCCTGATAAGAGCTGGATGGAGGATGAGGCCTTGTTTCCACTGCAGGGACATTTCTGTGGTAAACTAGGGTCAACTCAAATTTATGAAATACTATTTAAGAAGGCAAACTGTGACTGGTATCCTTTAGATTTATACACTCAGTTAAAAAAAAAAAAAAAAAAAAAAAAAAAAAAAAAAATATATATATATATATATATATATATATACATATATATATATATATAGAGAGAGAGAGAGAGAGAGAGAGAGAGAGAGAGAGAGAGAGAGAGAGAGAGAGAGACTTTTAATATGAAGTTGAAAATCCAGAGTTTTGTCCAGAAATGCACTGAATCATAAAGTGGGAGAGGCATCTTCCATCTTCTTCCATCCTTCCCCTTTAATTAAGATTCACACTATTTTTCCAAATGAAGCTGTTGTATCAGGTGTGGAAATCTACTTCCCCAAATTGAAACTTAAGAGCAAAATCCAATATTTCTCTTAGAGTATACAGGGGCAACAGTCTGTGCAGAGAAATCTGGACTCATTTGATTTTTGATTTTTGATTGATTTTTTTCATCTCGTCTCTTTGGCGTAAATCGATCACACCTGCTCGGTTTGGTGAACATCGGCGAGGCTCTGTGTCATTTCAGGATTTTAGTTTTCTCAAACTCCCTCGTTGTTGTTTGACACCACCAGTTGCATCATGTAGCTTTAAAATATTTTTCTTCTAAGGACAGTATTTCAAAAATGAAGCGCCATCAAACTGACCTCTTCCATTTTCTCAGCAACTACGTCACTTCATACTTCAAAACTCAAATAAATACGTGGGTCCTCACCATCTTTATCAATAAAATTTACCTTCAGTTTCCCTATAATTAGTATGGAATTACATGGACATATCAGGAATCTTCTTTAAAAAAAAATAAGTTTACATTTTCTGGTAAATTATTAGGACACTTGTGGACCCATAAAACAAAATATTCAAACTTTAATTCCTGCAACTTCCCTTGTGGTATTCAAAAAGCGAAATCAATAAGGCATTATAGCATTTGTCTGGTCGCAGATTATTTAGATAGATAGATAGATAGATAGATAGATAGATAGATAGATAGATAGATAGATATACTTTATTGATCCCAACCAGGGAAATTCTGGTGTTCCAGCAGCAACAGTAGAAACATATAATAAAGTTAAATAAAACAGAATAAAGGCTAAATATTTACAATAAAGACTATAAAGACTAACTAAATATTTACAATAAAGACTATAAAGACTAAAAACTAAAAATATACAATAAGGGCTAACCTAAGAAAAAGAGATATGTGATGTGAAATATACAGATGGTAATGAATATGAAATTAAATATACAGATGGAATTGAAGTATATTACGATTTACGATGGAAGTAGGATGCTGCACAGTCTGTGTATTTTTCTTTCCCATTTATATAATTTGACCTTCATATTCTCTGGCAAAAAGAAGCTCTGAAAATGTCTGACAAAAGACATATCCAACAGGAACACTGACGTTTCTGAACCTTTTTTTACAAACTAAACCCACAGCCGCTGCCGCTGCCTGAAAACCTTTTGACCCCTGATTGTGTCATGTGATCACGAGCAAAAACGGCCTGCTTATCTCCGAGCGAACACGCCCAGCACCCTAAGCCCACGCTCGGCCTCTCAGCTCCGCAGATTAGCCTGCCTCCAGGTAGTACTTAGCGTTGTCCTGAAAATTGATATGCAGCAGCTCTGTAATTTAAAGGTAGTTTTCAAGGGGGGGGGGGCTGCTGCTCCCTCTCTCCACCAGTAATGACCATAATGCCTTGTTAACCCCTTCGCCAAGGGTTACATACCCCTGTGACGTTCACCTTAAGTCATCCAAATGGTCATGTACCAGGGGGTAACAGTTCCTATCTTATTCGGTTTTTACTGACTAGAATAAGAGCTTCAACATGAGGTAGCCACCGTTCACAAGTGACAAAAACGAGTAAAATTAAAACAAATAATGGTACTTTTCAACCAGCGACACTTTTAGAGTAAAATACAGAGTGTCTTTTTTTTATCCTAGTGGGCTGATTTATTCTTTTTTTGATTGTTCCTTGACAAAAAAATCCTGAAACAAGTGAAGCTACTTTGGAAGCAAGTGGGATTATCTCATCCCACAGGCAGATTATTTATGGCTTGAGTTTATTTGGAGAAAAACAAGATTTCGACACAGAATATGAGACTAAATGACTTATGACGGACACATACAAAACATTAGGAAAGTCTTCACGTTCTCTTAAAGCAGCAACATTTAGATTGGATGGGAATCAGTACAAACAAAGTCAATGAACAAGTGTCTTTTCTTTTTGTCTTTTCTCTCCAGAGTCCAAAATGAACCCCTCAAAGTCGGCGAGCAGTTTTGAGGAGTTTGATTCTTGCAGCCGGCTTCCTCTGTGACCTCTCCATGCACCTCGGGCTGCGGCCGTCCCCCTCACCTCTCTCCAGCCGGCTCATTTCGGAGGCCCAGGGCCTGTTGTGTGAACTCCGACCCCTGGACTAGAAAGGGAGAGGCTTACGCCAGCCGGCCCGGCCGATGGTAACCCAACACCGGTGTCCTCCGATACAATTTTCAGGCTTTGCGTTCCTGTCCCCTCCCTAACCTTTCTCCTTCCTCTGGCGCTCGCTAATCCACGGAGCCACCAAACACCTAAAGTTAAGACTCTCAGAGTCAGATGGGAGTCTCCTTTAAGCGTCTGCATGACAAGAAATAAATTCAGCCAAATGGGATGGAATGCAACTTCTGCCGTGTAGCACAGTATTTCATGATTTTACAGCCGCAATCCAGAATTTATTTGACGTTTTTTGTGTAGATTCAAATACTGTAGATTTATAAATTGCAGCGATTTTCTCAAGTTTAGGAAATATGTTTTGTGTCGGGCAGGGCTGTTAGCACATGTGAAATTAAACCCATAAACTATACAGGCAAATGTTTTAGTGTCTCAAAATACATGCAGCAGATTATTAAGTGTCAGGCGTTGCATCACAAGCGTAGGAAGGGAATTTGCGTCTGTCCTCTCGGCTCATAACAAGCAGAAAAACCAGGCTCCAGGCGTTTTTTTTTTTTGTTTTTTTTTTTCCTGCAGAGCACTCTACAAGTTTCTATGTTAAGTCTTGTTGATTTTAAGCCAATTGTTCCAGGTCACTTCCTTAAGTGGCCAAACAAAGGGAAGTTAAGGTGCAAAACAATGTCAAGTATGTCTGCGTCCCGAAGAGACAACAGCAGAGAAAATGTTGAGAGTCGATGGTCGTATAACAAACGTCAAATCCACGATAATCTGCAGGTTACCTTCTCGTGGCTGTGACGAGCGGCAGCCTGAGGTGGACTTATACTCGTTCAGATCGTGCATTCATACTCATGAATAGGCCTCAATAATGATGTTATTCGGGCATATTTTCAAGTATCAGTTTCTGTATTTCTGGCTCCTGTGGTTTCACATGCACAGAGCTTTCAATTCTTTTCCTTTTTCCTTTAATTTTTGAGACAATCAACCCAAACTGCTCACAGAGTGACTTATACCAGCTACTGAATGCAGGTAATGATGCAGTTTCTCATTAATATTAATCTAACAATAATCTTTATTCATAAAGGACCATGCCTGCTGGATGTGTCACTCAAAGTGCCTTCAAGAACAAACAATACAAGCGTGAAGATGCAACAGACAAGCAACAAAAACAATTAAAGGAAAAAGAAATATTTCGCTGTTGATGATAATTGAGGTTGCAGTAATAAACAATCAGAGATATAATATAGTTAAGTAAGATTAAATAGGCATGTTTTTGTGTGTTTTTTTTTTTTTAGAAATATCCATCACTCCAGCCTCTCAGATGTCACCTGTTTTCCCTCTGGTCGTCCTTGGAAGATTTAAAAGACACGAGTGGAACAGATGGTTTCTTACACTTCAATCACCAGGGAAACGTAGGCTTATGAAATGACTTTTTTTATTATTCATATAGTTGTTTGTTTGTTTGTCTTTTCAGCTGTAACCGGCTGCTATTATAAGACGCCAGCAGGGCTTCAGCCTAATGAAAACGTGCACTCTTGACTCCGCCCCCTGAGGTTTGACTCAGCCTTTGAGTTTATTTGTAGAAAACATTATGGAGAACTAAAACGGCACAATAAGGGATTTCATCTCGGTGATAACTCGACAACGTTATGGAGGGCCACACAGGGCCGGCAGGACCTCACATGGGGACAGACAGGGGGTGTAAGTTGTACAGTAGACTATACACACACACACACACACACACACACACACACACCACTGTGCAAATATACATGCAGTGCTCAGCCACGGTGTATGTATGTGTGTATGCGTGTGTGTGTGTGTATGGTTGCAGCTGTGAGGATGTATGGTCCAAGGGGTCCACAGCAAAACGAGGAATAGTTCAATTCCTGTACACCCAAAGACAAGGTGCAAGGTTTATGACTATTAAATAAAGAAAAGTTGCACACTTTGTCCTCCGTATGTATTCCTTTAAGCTTTTTGTTTTCATAATATTAAAAAAAATCCATTGCAATTTAAGTCTTTTCTATTTCATAGGTTGAATTGCAAAGACGCCGTGTTTGTTACAGCAGCACAAAAAAGATGCAGCATATCGGATGAGTCAAAATTATGCAAAATAATCTTAGTTTTTCCTTCTTTGTGGTTGTAAAGATCTATGGAGGGACTGTTGTTTGACAAAATCCCTCAGATGGGGACTTGTAGGTTCACAAAAGTCAGCTTTGGGGTCTAGTATGCGCAAAGGTTTGGAAATCTATAACACACAACACATTTAAAGGTAGTAATCCATATTTCATTAAGCTGTGACTGCTAGTAATATCAGTGAAAACAACAGTTAGTGAGCGGTAACACTAATAATAACTTTAAATAGCTGGTTCAGGATCTGTTTCAGGGACTTTTTGCCTTCCCTGCCTCTGTCTGTGATCCTTGCTTGTCATTGCACTTTGTTGGCAAAAGTACTTTACAAATATCATCATCATCGCCCGTGTGATTACGGTAAAGCTACTGAAGTCAGCAGCATCATCCCACATTTGACCGCTGTGGATTTCCCCCTCCCTCCATGATTACTGAGGAGGAGGAAGACAGGAATTCCTCGGGGACGCGATTCCCACACGGATGGAGGGATTTTCTCATCTGTGATTAGAACAATCAGCACTTCAAAACAGTTTTCCAGGCACGGTCGACTTTACAGGGGAGCGAGGGGCAGGCCGCTTCCTCCTGAATCAAAGCGCACACGATCTGAAATAAGTTGTTAAGTCACGATCTGACGCTGCCTTTGGTGCCATGTTTGGGAATAGGAATAAAAATGTTGTAGGGAAACTGGATTAATGGCCCAGCAACACCAGCATGTCTCCATAAAAATGGAATATAAGGTGCACGATCAAAAACACTGAAAGCAATGCAGTAGAACAAAAACAAATGTGGGATTATATATTAGCTGCTGGCTGCAGATTGGCCAGGGATGATGGGTAAAGAGGACAGATTATGTCCATGCGCTGATCAATGCTTTCAGTTATTTACAGTGAACGCATCATTAGAATAAGCTTCCAGTGGATTTCTACTGCATCCATCTTTACTTGCATTACCTCTGAAATCAACCAAACACGTTTTAAAGGGACGATTTACCACCTAAATACACACCTCAACAAGTTTTTTTTAACTCATATTTAGTGTTTAAATCTTGATTTCTTCAAACAAGTGCGATAATCTCACTTGTTTGCGATGAAATTTCACTTATTTCAGGAATTTTTCTGGGAGGTATAAATGTTGAAACGAGGCAGAACAAAGCATTCAGACACTAGGATCAAGAAAATGGAGTTATTATAGTTTTGTATTTTTTTAAAATTATTTTTATTTCTTTTTTTTGCTGTTGTTGTTGATATTTTATTTTAGTTTTGAAAGTAGACAATATAATTTCACTTAGTTTACATTTTTTCCCCCTAAAGTCTAGTTTATATTTTACTGCTGTATACAAAAATGTTTTTTTCACACCTTGTGTTATTTTTATTTTAGTTTTATTTGACTGTAATAAGCTTGATTAGCATTGGAAAGCACTAGCCGAATATTTATTTATTTATTTATTTATTGCCTTGGTTTATAAAATATTAACATGGAACATGAGACTGAATTCCTTGCTGAGAAAATGCAGATTTTTTTTTTTGTTTTTTTTACAGTGTGCCTCATGGGACTGTCCAAAGCCTCAATAAAAACGCAGAGCGTGTCCCCATTATTGAGTGAAAACCACATATATGAAAAATTAAGTGTTTCAGGATGAAGAAAAGAGAGCTTATTTTCCCACTGACAGAAACGTATTCTTGAAAACATCAGCTTTCAGCGGGCTTCGGTCGTCCAGCGGTCACGAAGCCCCGTCGTCACTGAAAAATGATGACGCAAACTTTTTTTCAATTAAAACAGGAAAGAAAGAAAGAAAAAGTAAAATTATAGCTGTTTTTCCCCCCCGGCTTTTCTAGTGAGCTTACAAGCTGTGTGTCTTTATTATCTGTGTTAGTACATGCTATAGGAGTGCTGTGTGCATTATGACTGACACCTGTTATATTTGTATACACACATATCTGATAGAAATACAGCAAAATGCCCTCCCTCCACTGTCTGTCCCCTCTCATGGAAGTCATTTACACATGACACACAAAACCAGACATGGACCACTTTTTTTTTTTGGTTTCCTTTTATGGCACGTTTTCATGCTTTGCCACACATGCACTGAGGTTTGACAGACTTTATGGGCCATATATTTCCAGTGCAATTTGTTTTTAGAGCAAAAGTGACGTCGCTGTAACATGCGGGGGTTTTGAGAGCCTCATAAAGCGCTCTCCTTCTATTTCTAGCCGTACGTCCTGACTGCCGTTAACCTCCAGCCGCCAACCCCCATGTCGAATTACCCACGATCCCATCGGTTGGAATTGCAATCGCAATCATTTACATCGTACGTCTCTTATCCGGAGTGACTTACATGAGGCTCCGCTCCCTGACCGCCTAAACATTACAGTGCAGAAACCCTACAGGCAGCGCTCGGGTACGAGACACAGCACAGTTACAGCACATGTTGTGTCCCATGATTTAGTCTAAAGACAGCGGCGGTCTTCGAAAAGAAATAAAAGCCAGAGAAAAGTACATACCGTATTTCACCAATTAATTGCCGGGCCGAAATAGCCACCTGGTTCTTTTAACCGCCTGGGGTCTGCGCCCATTTTGCGTATTAAACGCCCACCCGAATAACTGCCAGGGCGATTATTTGCATTATATTGAGGTAACCCAAAATGAGGCTATTCACCTTATTTTTGCAGAAGTAAACAGTTAGAAGCACAATAACTGTGCGGCACTTCCGTTTTCCGTCAAAATAAGAGAGCTAGCTAACGTTAGAAAGAAGGGTGTACCGTAATCTTAAATGACCGACTAACTCTTATTTTAATAGAAAACGGAAGTCTGTGTAAAAATAAATAAACGCCTGCAGCGAATAGCCGCCTGGTTCTTTTAAATGCCTGGGGTCCAAGTTGATTTTGCGTATTAAACGCCTGGGCGATTAATCGGTGAAATACGATATTTAGGATGCAAACACTGTACACAACTCCCAGCATTTCAACGTTTTTCTCTTTTGTGTTTCTTCTATCATATGGTATCCGTTCTACTCACCTTAGCCTTTTTTGGGGGGGTTTTCTATGAGGCAAAAGGTTGCACTAGTATTTGATACCACATGCTATTTGTGGAACCACCTGCAATGAGGTTCCTTCGAGCTGAGCAGATACTAAAATGTGATGCAAAACGCTGCAGATCACTGATTGGTCAGACAGAAGTTGGACAGCGAAGCCCGACTTACGACCAGGAAATACAGAAAGTTAGGCTTGTGAAACTTGTGTCATAGTTGATCATCTATGCATATAAAAAAAATAAAAAAATAAAAAACTGAGAAAAAATTCAGGGAATCGCTTAGTCTTAGCACTAATAATTGTTTATCTGAAGCAGCCATTTAGAATTGGTTTTAATTGTTTTAAGAAAGAAAAAAACCCTTGTGGTGGGCTCTGATAAAGAAGGGAGGGAAAACTAGTCGCCACACCTACAAGTGACCAGCAGGACTTCGCCGTGATGAGCTTCTATCTGCAATGGGGGAAAAAATCAAGACAAGTAGATACTGTGTAATGGAAAAAACACCCTTAGATACTCTTAAGACCACAATTAAAACTAGCAATGAGGAGGAGGATCCATGCTTTTCCTTCAGGATCTAGACACAGATCCCTCAGGAAACATCCATCTCCACTCGTTCTGGATCCGGCCATGAAAGCTGGTTGTTAGGAATCAGACACAATGCAGAACACACACTAACACATCAGAGCTGCACATCTGCACAAGGCTCTGATAGGGACTGACAGGCAAACTGGTGACATGGAAGCAACAAGGAAAATATCTTAGGATAACAGAGCAGCTGACATTACTATTTTTTACTTTACAAGTTGAATTTGTACTTGAAAAAACAATAAACATACTTTTTTCAATTACATTTTTAATAATCAGCACTTAACTTTTGGGGTCCAGGATTTGGATCTGGTCCTGGATGGATCTTAAGTGCTCGGTCGGGGATCTTGGTTGGATCCTAACAGTGTGGATCTGCTGCATCCATAACCAACACACGCACAGCACCTGCATCAAAATGAGTGAACTCGGTAATCACAGGCACTTTATTCAAGCACAATAAATAAGCAGGAGTCAGATTGCAACAGGACAGACTGACACATGGACAAGAGGAGCACCAACAGGACAGTTTAAAGGTGCAGTGAGTCACATTTTTACTGTGCCACAGCACTAAAATGAGCATATGTCTGTGCGAGGTTGATATGGTTACTGATCAATAACAATGACTCAACAAGTACTCTACCAGGTGTGGAGATTTCTGGATTTAAAGACTCACTCTCTGGACCACACTCTCGTTTGGAACAAAAACTCTCCGCCTGTTGGAATTTCATGACACTCCCAATCTCTTCGCCCATCCACCTTCATTTTCATTTTGCGGGGCGAGCAGGGCTGCACAACATTTCAGCCAAACAGCTGGAGGCCCCTGTGATCGGGCCTCAAATGTAAATCACAAAATGAGCGTCATTATTCCAGTGTTTTTGCATGGTAATATAATAACTTTTCACTTGACTTTTCTGCTGGAACTCAAACTCTAATTAGCTACCTTAACACCGTGTTCACACATCGTGTTTTCTCTCTCGGCTCAATGTCTCCTTTTCTGAGAGAGAGCCAGAGAAAAGTACCGCCAAGAGGCTTTTTGGGCTGATATACAAAAAAAAAAAAAAAAAAAGAAAAAAGAAAAAGAAAACAGGGCAGTGATGTTGTTGACACATGTAACAGCCTTTCACAGGCTGTTTTTCTGAAAAGCTGAACTTGTTTCAACTGAAAGAACGCCTGGCAGCATTTTGGAGTTTCTCCTCTTTGGAGTGTAAACGGCTGCTTCTCATAGGAGTCCATGTAAAAAAAAAATGTTCATGGCATCTGAGGAAGAAACACGCCCTCGCTCATCTGTCTGCTGAAAGTGTTTTCATTGTTTGTGTCAATTACAGCTCGCTCACACACACACACACACACACACACACTACATGAGGTGATGTGTGTCAGTTAATAATCTCCTATCCAGCCATGCGGGGCACGTTGGATGCGTCGGAGCAAGTGGACGGATTATCCACCGGGTCGGTATTTACATAACGTTGACATTAGTTCAACGTTATGCAAATAAATGTATTCATGTCATGTCATGTATATTTTTAGTTTTTAGTCTTTATTTAGCCTTTATTCTATTTTATTTAACTTTATTATATGTTTCTGCTGTTGCTGCTGGAACACCAGAATTTCCCTGGTTGGGATCAATAAAGTCTATCTATCTATCTATCTATCTATCTATCTATCTAAATCCATCTAATTCAGCATGTGAGGCTCACAAAAGTCTGGTCAAATTCTCAAAGAGGCTTTGCAGGTCAAATAAGAGACGAGACTCTGCAACAGGATTGTGTATTTCTCACGTCAAATGTTTAACAAAACATATTTTAGTTGACTATTTCTGTGGAAAATAATAAAGTTCAAGCCCTTTTCAGTGCATCCATCCAGTCAGCTGTATCAGCTTACACTAACATCTTAAGAAAGTCTGACGCTCCAGAACGTTCATGGCATCTTTAATGAACCCATCACCATTTTTGTTTTGATTTCTGGTGTTTTGACTTCAGAGGCGCAGGTTGCACTCCACCTCATTACCGGTTAATGCATTCCTTTTCAAGGTTTTCGCCTTCATCCGAACCCCCCAAACCATGAGCAGCCCTGTTTCGCCCTTTCAGCTCTCAAAGCCGAGGGAAAAGACCCGATAAAACACAAGTACGATCCTCCACCTGCCTCTGTGCCCCCCCCACCACCACCATCCACCACCATCCACCCTGCCGGCTGACATCAACCAGCGGGGTTCCCGCGAGGAGGATCCCTAATAGCATTTAAATTAAAGCTCTGACAAAACTCTGATGAGAGAGGATGGGAGAGGACGTGGGACATGGTGATGCTGGTGGCTCGGGGTGAGGGGCTGAAATGTCAGGAGAGAAACGTGGCTGTCACCGTCAGGAGGTGGGAGTAGACGGTGAGGGAGGATGGGGAGAGGAGGGGTGTATGGGTGTGTTATGGGGGGGGGTCATGTCTTCAAAGCTGTCAGGGACTGAACTGTCACAACATTTTTTTTTGTCTCATTAAAATCCCTCGATTTGCCTGAAATTAGCTTTTCAGTGATGTTTGGGACATTTTAGTGCATAGGCATGTTCTTGTGGGTGTGGCCAGCAGGGGGGGTTGGTTATGGCTACCAAGGTGAGACTAGCAGGGGCGGCCCGGTAGCTCACCTGGTGGAGCGCAGACCACTTATCATGCTGCATGTCTCTCTCCCCTGCCTTTCCTGTCTCTGCTACTGTAACTGTCAAATGAAGCAGAAATGCCAAAAAAAAAAAAAAAAAAAAAATCTTAAAAAGGTGAGGCTAGCAGACACAGCACTGACTACACTTACATGGACTGGATTATACCAATATTTGCCTAATTAAAACAATAGTTTGAATCATAAAAGGCCATGAAAACAGCATTTTCTAATTACCTCAGGCTGAATTGGCTCACACAGGCCTGCTCAGCTGAAGACGTGCACCATTCTGATTTTATTTATTTTCATTACATTCTGGCTGTGTTTACACCTGATAAACCAGGTTAGCACACTAGTTGACCCAGCATCCCCCAGCATCGCCAACACTGCATCCTTCAGCCAATATTTTGTGTGTATTTATGAGTAGTAAAAATGAAAATATAAAAACCAGATCAGTTTTAATGGCACCAACACTCATCAAGTCATCCAGGTGTGCTATGTTTTAGCCACATAAAGGTACAAAGCATAGTAACTTGTTAGTCTGACTCTATTGTTACCGCCTACACTGCAAAAACGCAAAATCTTACCAAGATGATTTGTCTTATTTCAAGTCAAAAATGTCTTATTCCTAGTCAAAATATCTCATTACACTTAAAATAAGACATGATCCCCTCAGAAGTAAATTGTTTTTAGACAATTTTCACTCGTTTCAAGTGAAAATTGACTTGAAACGAGTGAAAATTTGCGTGTTTCATTGGCAAAATTTGCCAATGGAAAAAGTGAAAATTCACTTGAAATAAGTGAAAATTAGCTAGAAGCAAATTCTCACTTGAAACAAGAGACAATTGTCTAAAAACAAGTTACTTCTGAGGTGATCATGTCTTATTTGAAGTGTAATGAGATATTTTGACTAGAAATAAGACATTTTTGACTTGAAATAAGACAAATAATCTTGGTAAGATTTTGAGTTTTTGCAGTGTATTGTTGCTTTAGAGCAAGGCTAAACTTAAATGATGTAATTCCATAAGCAAACAGGAATATTGTCCAATAAGGCTGGTGGTCAGATTATTAATCCCATGTAGCACATAAACACAGGGAGGTCATCGCAGCAAAAACAATGACAGAAAATTTTAAAATAAAGAGTTTTTTTTTTTTTTTTTACTCTTCATTGTTGTATCAAGCGGGACAGCTCTTCAAAATGATTGACAGGCGTCGGGGCAGAGCTCGACCACATGACAGGGACGAGGGCGGGGCCAACAGGAGGCCTATACTTTGCTGTATAGGCTGCATGTGGTCGCTTTAAAAATAAAGATTTGAATATGTATTGATGTTGTAGTGCGAGACAGTGGGTGAGCGACTTCAGAGTTCAGAGAGAGAGAGAGAGAGAGAGAGAGAGAGAACGAGGGAACGAGAGAGACAAAGAGGTAAATACAGAAGAGTAATGAGAGTCAGGCCGACTATACTCTGTAGCAGAGAGGCTCGCTCCTTTTTAATACAAACCATCTGGTTCAGTTCAGAGGGAACTCTGGTTTTTCTGCGTGTGTGTGTGTGTGCATGTGTACGTGTGTGTGTGTGGATACGTGTGTGTGAGTTAGAACGAATCAAGAGAAAAAGAGAAACAGACGAGGGATGGAAAGATAGTGGTTGTGAGAGAAACACGGGGGATAAAGAGTGCATGTATGTGCATGTTGGTGTGGGTATCGTGTGTACAGTGTGTATGTGTGTGTGTGTGTGTGTGTGTGCTTGTCTTTACGGCCTGGTCAGGGCATATGAATCAGGAACTGCAGCGCTCCTGGAAGGCTTCCCCTCTCACTCTGTCAAGAGAAAACATTCCACATGGTGGCTAATTTCTCTAATTATCTTCATGTGAAATGGCTGCCAGATGACAACAACAGGAAATCAACACTCGCCCGGCGGTATTATCACTTCAGCGTATACAGTTTCACAGCCTCAGCCGGCACCCAATGAAATCGGAACTTAATCATAACTGCATTAAGTGCGTCCCACAACTCGACGTGGATGCGGCGCGCCTGCGGATTCTCCACCGTTTCTCTGTTTTCTTACGTATTATGTGACTTTACTTCCTCTTTAATAACTTTTCCTGTCTCCGAGTGCCTCATTTCCAAAACAAAGAGCTGATAATGTGACAGCTAAACTTGAAAAATGAAATTAATAACTTTCCCCTGCAAAACGTTTCCATTATTGAGGATTTAATCATCTGTGTCTTTCAAATATCCACTGATTAATGTCAGATCATTGTTTTTTTAAATATGGAGATATCATATTTTGGAATGATTTACATGTCAGTGTTAGAGAGTGACATCACGAGAGAGGCAACGTTATGACAATATGCAAAGCACTGAAAACCAGAGAGCCTGGACCTTTTATAAGGTGTTTAAAAGTCTGTAAAGTTTTCAAACTTCTCTTAAATATCACATTCATTAAAACATCCAGCATAATTCCCCCTGGAAACACGAAGGAATGTCTGTTTGCTGAAAATAACTCGCTCCAAAAACACACACGCGGCTTAAAAGACAGGTGCCTTTCCCAACCCAATCTGCCAAAATACATTTACGGCGGGGTCGGGACCTCGCGAGGGTCAAAGCAATGTTTTTCAAACAGGCCTGCTCGGGCTGGAGCGGGGCCTCGGACCGGGCACTCGCAGTTGCAGAGCCTGTCTGCTGAGCAGCTGTTTGGGATCAGATGCGAGCCCCGTATGTCCGTGCAAGGCTCAGCAAACCCCAGCGATTAGTCCCAGTAGAACCGAGACCGCTGGTGCATTCCAGCAACTTGATCTCATGCGATTTCATCACCAACGGGGGTAGACAAACATCAGAGGGGTCTCATCTGGAAAAACATAATTGTTTGTTCGCTCGAGCATTTGAGCCCATCTAGCATGCAATTGAAAGTGACTTTCCCAAACGTTGATGCAACGATCGGAGGTGAATAAGCCCCCCGGCGCGTCTCGGTGCTGATGTGCTGTATCAGTAAGGTAATACGGTGACTGATTGGAGAAATAAACAAATAAAGTGACTCAGCATGTTTGCGGTCGTTTAAAGGCAAAGATAGTGGCTAACTCAGCTGGCATCCTTAAGAGATGCTGAATAATGAATTTCAGGTGGTGCATATAGTAAATTAACTCTTTCTTTACACTGCAAAAACTCAAAATCTTACCAAGATTATTTGTCTTATTTCAAGTCAAAAATGTCTTATTCCTAGTCAAAATATCTCATTACACTTAAAATAAGACATGATCACCTCAGAAGTAACTTGTTTTTAGACAATTGTCTCTTGTTTCAAGTGAAAATTTGCTTGAAACAAGTGAAAATTGTCTAAAAACAATTTACTTCTGAGGTGATCATGTCTTATTTTAAGTGTAATGAGATATTTTGACCAGAAATAAGACATTTTTGACTTGAAATAAGACAAATAATCTTGGTAAGATTTTGCATTTTTGCAGTGATACCATGACAGCAGCTTTACTACTCCTTTTGGCTGATTAAACCTTCATGGGAGGAGCCAAAGCACCGCAGTTTTGCAGATTAGCGGTGCATTTGTGTCCTCAAGAATTCGTAAATTTTGAATTTTCTTGAAAGTTTATCACGTGAAATTTGCACGTTAATGGCCGTCAGCGTCAGCCATGACACACGAGGACAACCTGAAAACAATGTACTGGATTAGTGGTTCACAAAATCTGTAAAATATAGCCTTTTCCATCATAATGTGTTAAATAAATGACTCTTTCAGGAGATGATCTCATTGGTCCAGCTTCCTGACGTCCCAGTGGACATGCATCACTGACCAATCACCGCCTGACCACAAACGCCTGGTAAATACGACTTATTCAGGTGACATTTTTCCGGCTTTACGAGTTGACGAGGATGCCCGAATGCAGCATCAGTGACATTAGACGGACCCCAAGTGACACTCGCAAGGCGTCTCTGTCTCTAAACTACAGAAAAGCTGAAGGTTCATGAAGAACTGCTCGGGTCAGGATTTTCCAGCGCTGACTTGCAGGCTGGTTTGGGTCCTCTAGCGTTGTGTTTATGTGTGTTTGCAGCCGTGTGCGTGGTGCGAGCAGACCAGCACCAGAGGAGATTTATAGCCGCAAACGTTCGGAGCAGGTGGCGCCTCGACCCCACTTCACTTCCTCTCGACGTGTTTTTCACTCTGTGTTTTACCATCCAGCTCACTGGCTTCCCATTTTTCTTTCCTCTTAAATTGTTGTCTTGTTTTCTAGGTCTGTTGGTCCAGCTGTCACACACACACACACACACACACCACAACTCAGACAAATCTGCAAAATATAACAGTAAAAATGTCTCTATTACCAAGTTGCATTTACATTTTCCCCATTTTTTCATACAACTTAAACATGACTTTATTCTTTTCAAAAGATACATTTTTCTATTTTTTCTTTTTTTTTATATATATATAATAAATAAACTTTAGACTTTGCATTTTGTTATGTTTAAATTCCATGTTTATGCCAGTAAGTGAATCTTTTTCTGAGCGGAGAACAGAGGAAAGGAGAGGGCAGAAAAGAGGAAAGGAGGCGAGCGAAGGGGAGAGGAAAGGAAAGGAGGACTGGGAATCCAAAAGCACTTGAATGCCGAGCGCAGCTGCAGAATGGCATTTCATTGGGATCTGTCAGCTTGACTCTGATTGGCCTGACACTGCTAATCCCTCCAGATGTTCAGCATTAACTGATGAGTGCGTGACTGTGTCGTGCGGGAGAAAATGGGGTGTATGAGGCTGCCGTGGCCTGGCGGGCCCAGGGTAAACAGGGCCTCTCAGGGACCACTGTCCGTGGGATTTGGGGGGATTTGGAGGACAGGATCATCCGGCATCCGGGAATTAGGCGGCACAGAGCGCAGATTGTGTCAACAATTTGGGACAGAGGCTTCACACGTGACTTCCTGTTTCCTCCCCCCCCCTCCCCCGTGCATTTTGGGAATGTTTGTTTGCTCGCTTACAGAAAAGTCAGACTCTGCTAACCCTAAAACAGGCAACAGGGGAAAACATGTGCTGAAAACAGCACATTCCTGCAGCTCATCGAACATGGAGCGCTCCCATGAGCCGGCGCTGCAGCCGATGGTTCGACTCCAGGTTGTCTTCACAGCACAGCGCTGACAGGGACCTTACAACGTTTGGTGCTGAGGTGGCTCAAATAAATTATTCAGAGCACAAATTCCCTGTAGACAGTAGCACCACAATATAATTTTTTAATGCTTTAGCTGGGTGGCTGCCCGTACAGGACACCTCCTTAAATTCTTCATGAAGTCTAAAGGATATTAAAGGTTAAAACAGGCATTATTTACCAAACTATTATTTTAATTGAGTTTCTTTCTCCACGTAGTTGTGCAGCACAGGGAGGTCAAAAAACACACGAGTGCACTGATGTTTTGAGTGGTGTGATCAGGTGATGTGGGTGTCATGGAGACCGTCCTGCATCAGAAAGGTCACCGCTTCAGTCTTTACAACAACCAGAGCCTCTCACCAAAACCCAAACCTGCTCTCTCAGTTTACACGATAGGATTTTTTTCTTTAAAGTGCTATAGCAACGTCATCAACACCAAGCCGACAACAAGGCCTAACTGGGGCGTACCTGGAGGGACGTGCAAATTATCCTAATAAGTCATTTACCAACAGTGACTATAATCCAGCGCTCGCTTTTGTAAAGTGCACCGTATTTTCCTCGCCTGTGAAGTACGGTGGGTTTTTGCACTGAAAGGTGATTGATGAGTTTTGGCCCGGCAGACGTGAATTGAGCTGTAGTTGTGGAGCTCGCGCCGCTCCTCTGGTATGTGGACGGATCAAGGCGAAAATGTTAACCTCTATTGCTTGACAATACCCATGACTGGAATAAAAAGGAACCTGTTCTTTCAGTCCAAAGGGGCTCCACGTCAAAGCCGTCTGCGTGGAAAGGCCATGTTTAGCTACACAGTGAAATACACCGCTATTTCCTTTCAAAATATTAGTATGATATTAAAAATGTCTGAGGAAATTATGTTAGAGCTTCACATTGACCCCACAGTCTTCTCCAAATGTCGTTCCGGAGACTTTTTCCTGCAGTCCTTCAGATAAAAAAGCAAAAGAAACCAACTTTTGCACACCTGAGTCTTCTTTATGCAGGTGCAAAGGAGCATAAAATAGAGGAAATGAAGGAAGGAAGTGCCCTGCACACCGCTGGAAACTCGCAAAAAGGTCCAGATTTTACTCACAAAAGAAAAAGTCAGGGATCTTTGTCATGCATATGCAAATCAAATCTGGAAGTTTTGCACGTTACAGCAAAGAGTGCAAATGTGTAGAGGACTGGCAAGCTTCGAATGACTGTCAGCTTGTGGATTTGCTGACTTGCTGATTGTGACTGACACTTGTTAGTATATTTAATAGTGTTAAAACACAGTATGAAGACACCAGCACTGTACATGCGGTGCAAAGTAAGAGTGCATGATAGACAGCTGTCTGTTCCTGTCACTCTACACACACAGCCCACATGGCAGCAGGAGGCGCTGTGGAGGAGCAGCGGCTTGAATGCGCGACATCCTCGCGTTGGATTCAGGGTGAAACGTGGAGGTCAGCCGAAAGCGGTCATGGTCGTCGTTGTTATGGAGAGCTAACCTATAGACTTCTGCTTGTTTTCAAGCAACAGACTTCATATGGCTGCCGTGACAGCCCGCCTGCCTTTCTCTCTCCAAAACAGAGGAGCAGAATGGAAGCAGCTGCACTCCGGCCCCTCTGGGATCCCTGCCGAAATGAAACTATCAAATGCCTCTGGACCGAGGACGGATTTCTTAATGTGTGAAAGCTGCACTGTATTCACGGACATGTTTTGTCTGCACTGTTGGACTTTTTTTTTTTCTTCGCACTGGTGTGGGGTTATTGAGGGAAAGGGGGCAGGAGGGGGCGAGCCGGTCGGTTCTGCTGGGGAATCGACAGGTTAAAATAACTCTGCAAGTCCTTGGCACCGCTAATGAGGAAGGCTGTTTGGTGGAGGGGAAGGTTGGACGGCACGGGGGGGCTGGGGGGGGGCGCATAGACTTTTCGGAAAGAGCTGCCCCCTTGGCGGGCTTCCGGCCCTCGTCTGAAATCCCGCCACAATTACTCTATTAGCATGCTCAGCTGTGCCTGTTTTTCTTTATTCAAGCAACTTATCACAACCGACAAGGCACATGAGGCCATCAGAAAAGAAGCCTGTCAGAGCCGCATTGTGTCCTTGGCCCTCAACCTCCCTTCCTCCCCCCAAACCATTGACTCTCAGCCGTGGACAGGAGCCAGGGAAAAGCCAGAGGCATCATGGGAGCTCTGAGTCCGCCTGTGGTACCAGCTGTGATTGACAAAATTCTGGCAAAAGGGATTAGATCACCACTGGGATATAAAAACCTGTCTGCTAGAGGTCAGCTTTTTTTTTTTTTTTTTTTGTGCAAAGAAAGAAAATAGTGTTTTTTTGTTAAATAATATTCTAGTCTCTGAAGCCAGCTGCTCTCTTCCTCAATCTCTGAGTTTCTCCAGAGAGACTCGCTGCAGCCTGTTCATCAAAATGTAAAACAAAACCGAGCTCTCCATGCATCTCAGCTGCACCTCAAACTCTGGTCACCAACCACTGTTAGAAAGCAAGAAGATGAGGAGGACGAAGACGGAGAAGAACGTTAAGAAGATGAAGATCAAAGAAGAACAAATCCCAGACTGGAGATTGCAACTCTAACTGTGTATGGCCAATTTATTAGCAATGCAAATGGAGATGTAACGGATAAACCAGTAAAAACCAGTCCAACAAGACATCATTACAGATAAAAACGATGTTTCTGTGTTCCAGTGTTAGCTAGGCTTTGGGCAGACGTTTCCAGTAGAACATATTTTTGTGACTGCAAAACCTGCAGCTATGCCCGGAGAGCGGATATCCATAATTACATTGCAAGGTCAGCCAATAATCTCCATCCTGCTCTCACCAGGACAACCTCTCCCAAATTTTTCCATTAGATCCCGAGGGCCTCTCTCAGATCACAGTCTAAACTCAACCAAGAAGCTAATTGTACTTTTATTTTTGGACCAATTAAGCAAAGCAACATCATAACCTCACTCCCTGTCTTGATGCATTTTGTCATATAACCACCTCCTCTTAGCTATTATGCTTTTCCTAAGATTTTTCATGTATTTCTTTGTACGGGATTTTATGTTGTATGTCTCATTTTTGCCGCACCACCCGACAAGCTCTTATGGGTTTGTTGGCTCCTCCTGCACATTTCATTTTTAAGTTATAGTTCTCTCTTTTCAGTTGCTATGTTTTGCATATATTTTGCACATTTTCTGGACTATGCATCATTATTATGTGCAATAATCGTAAACTAAACGAATTAAACTTCTCTTCCTACATCACCTTCAGACATCCAAGTGGGTGGAAGCATCTGGAAATTGCAGGAACCATGCGCCAGTCTTCAGAGACTAAACACGACTAATTAGTTTGAAACTTAGCCAGCACAGGAACGGCCATGCAAACGTCCTCATTAGGTCAGAAAAACACTAAATTGTGAGTTTTCCCTGACAATAGTGCCGGGGAAACACTGACAAGGAGGGGGCTGGCTTTTTTTTTTTTTTTTTTTTGAATGGTGGTTTTTAACTAAGACTGACTGGGATGTAAGTGCAGACGCATCCTTTTTGGTTTATTTGCACATAAAGGACAGGAATCACAGTGAGGTCGCAGCAGGAGAAAGTGTGGACTTGACAGGAAATGTGCAGGAATCTGAGGCTGGGGGCCGTTCAGGAGGCAGAGAGGCGTCCTTGTGGCGGGATGTCTGCGGGTCGGTGGGATCGCAGATCAGCTGGGAATGTCCGGGTGGGGAAAGTGAACAGATACACCGTCCACTTCCTCAACAGGCTGTCAAGGTTTCCCTGAGAAAGACACGGTCCTCAGTGAAGCTGCTCAGCGGCCACAAGGAGGACCACGGCTCCACCGGGCAGCTGGTGGAGAAGATTAACTCACCTCACCTCACCTGTCCTCCAGGTGATCAACTGACTGCAGAGAAGGATACAGCCTTCCTCATGTTCATAATGAGGTTTTATAAAGTCTTGTTGTCTATTGACCAGTTAACTAATGAGGACAAGATGGAAGAGTCCACTGCACAGTGTTCAGTAGCAAAGCAACACAGCTGTACCTTAAGATCAATTTCAAGTGCCAGTTTGAGAACTGAAGTCTTGAAACGTCAATTAGAGAGGTTCTTATCTGGAAGTTTTAAACTATGCGATTCAAAAATAATATATTTTTTAAAAACCTCTAGACTGTGAGTTGCAAATTCTGCAAAATATTGTATACATCCACACATCATTTTGAAAACGTGACTAAAAAACAATTACCGTATTTCCCCAATTAATCACCCGGGCGTTTAATACGCAAAATCAACTTGGACCCCGGGAGTTTAAAAGAACCAGGCGGCTATTCGCTGCAGGCCTTTATTTATTTTTGCACAGACCTGCACCAGGCCATTACTGTGATGACAGTTACTGTCCAACATATTTACAGTCGGTCGATTTAAGATTACGGTGCACCCTTTTTTCTAACGTTAGCTAGCTCTCTTATTTTGACAGAAAACGGAAGTGCCGCACAGTTATTGTGCTTCTGTTTACTTCTGCAAAAATAAGGTGAATAGCCTTATTTTAGGTTTATCTCAATATAATGCAAATAATCGCCCCGGCGGTTATTCGGATGGGCGTTTAATACGCAGAATGGGTGCAGACCCCAGGCATTTAAAAGAACCAGGCGGCTATTTGCGGCCGGGCGATTAATTGGGGAAATACAGTAATTTGTGTTTCTAGGATCCAAGTGGTTTATTTTTCTATTTGTTAAGCTATTTAAGTTGTAAATAAATGTCATATCTCCTCACTTTGTGACTATGATACTAAAGATGCAGATTGCTGTAAATGCCACATTTTTCCATTGATTGCAGAAGCCCCGTTTCATGTATCTGTCCTGGGTCTGTCCTGCAGTGTTAGCACCACAGCTAATCATTCCAGGAATGTTTTGCAGTGCAACCAAATGAGCACATCTGCACCAAGTTACAGACACAAAACTCTCTCCCGCCGCTGGTTACCGCACTGCGCCTTGAAACTAATGGAAAAAAAAAAAAAACACGAGCGGCACTTAATTTTCCAAACAATTTCTCCTGGGCCTGGAGTACAAAGTGCAGCGAAAGCTCAGTGATCATGTAGTGAAAGTCTCAGTGTCTGCGTCTGCACCACAACATTTCCCTCCCCTGTGCTCTTTGAGACTCAGCGGAGGGTGGACTCCTCTGAAAACATCAGCCTCACGTTTTGGAAACTCGCTGCACATGGCACACATAGCAACCATTGTTGGTGGCATAGTTTACATGGAAATATTTTCCACGGGAGTCTCTGCTTTCAGGTGTTCCTCGCTGGCATCCAAACAATCCGCAGTGATGGATTATATTTGTCCCTGAGGGAATCAAAAGGAGGCTGTCACGCTCTGCGCTGTTTGTCTTTGCTTGTTGCCGTCCATTCGAGCATGAGTGTGTTCATCCGTACCTGCAGCCGCTCTGGCTCTTCCCAAACTTCAACAACGCCGGCGGTTCCCTGCGGACGGCGTCTTGCAGTACGCGACGGCAAAATAACTTCATAAAGGCACGATTCCCTTTGTTATGGTGGTTATTATGGGAAACGCAGCCAATTTGACAAACAACGCAGTCTCGCAAAATTTAGTGAAATAAACACAGCCTCGGAAACTGGAATCACATGTTCTTGGACGTGATTAATGTGAAGATTACATTCCTCCACCACAAAAGAAAAGAAAATAATGACGGCACTAATTGGACACGGCATTCTCTCTTATTTTTCACATGAAAAACCGATGGTTAGCTTTGGGCAACTAAAAAAAAAATTAAAAAAATAAAAAAATAATAATGGTTGTTTTGGCCGCTTAAGCATTTTGGTTAAGGTTAAGAAAAACTTTTGCTTAAAATGGAAAATTTACTGGCCTTACAAAACTTCCCCTCATGAACCGGGAACAAGACTATTATTTATTCCTTTGTTCTTATAGTGGGATATATTTGTTTCACCTTTTACTTATTATTACCTTTATCTCTATTTTGTTTCTCTTAATGATTTGTCCCTTTCCATTGAGCACTGTGTAACTCTGTATTGAAAAGTGCCTCATAAAATAAATAGAGATTAGCATTTATTATCATAAGACAAATTTATACGCCCACCTGCCACCTGGACGTCTGCAACTCCTTCCTGTGTTTCTATCGTGTTTCATGATCAGACCACATTATGCATTTTAAACCAATTTTTTTTTTTTTTTTTTTTTTTTTTTTTAATTTAGACAAGGTTGGCTACCAGTGCTTGTAATCTGACTGAAAGCAAATATTCATACTCAGCTACAAGGTGAAATATCAGCAATTAGCTCAACAGGCAGCTGCTCTCTCGCTCTGGTTATCTGCCTTAATGAGTGGCTGATGAAGGGATAATATGGTGTGTGTGTGTGTGTGTGTGTTGGTTACGTGTGCATGCTCGTGTGTGTGTGCGTCACGGCATACTGTTGAAGGCATCATGTCACAACAAAGAGCGAGCATCTGTGTGTGTGCTGCGTGTGTGTGGACGTGTGTCACAACCCCATGATGAAGGTGTATCACCCTGATAAAGCATGAGCGTGTGTGTGTGTGTGTGTGTGTGTGCTCAAACGTGCATGCTGGTGTTGATGTGGCATGACTTCCTGGGCTCAACATGTTGAAATGAGGTGTTTGTGTGTGTGTGTGTGTGTGTTTTTTTTTTTTTTTTTTGGGCTGCACACTTCATGAATCCTCGCTAAAATGACTTTGTCTCTGCACAGTAGGAAATGCCTCTGACAAGTTGCAGAGCCCGGAGGAAGAAACCGAACACCGAGCCGCTCCACGGAGGCAACCCGCGATAGGCTTCTTTATTTAGGAGGAATAATGGGCCGAGCGGCATGACGTGACTTGTACACGCTCAGAGCGGGGAGGGAGAGAGAGAGAGAGAGAGAGAGGACTCGAGCAGATAAATACAGGCTTCACCGGGGATGAAACATCGGGGGGGAAGAGATGAAATGAGCAGATGGAGCATTGTTGTGCTTTGAAAGTGCCAAACAAGTGCAGTCATTATCACAGACGCCACTCGTGCAGCTTCAGTTTGCTCGTTATTGACGTTTAAATGTGAAAACTTTGGATGAACACCTTGATCAGTTCAGCCCCTGGTGAACTCTGACGGAGGCGAGAGTGCATTTCGATTATTTTCATCTCGGGATTCAAAGTGAGCGCCTGCCTTTTGCCAGAAACCGTTGCAATGCATGTTTTAAACCATATTTGTGCACGTATTCACTCTTGGGATCACGAGGCGTTCGAGAAACTTCAAAACGATATCGCAGCGTGCTCGTGTTTTGGAGCTCGTCGTAGCCTCTCAGTGGCTTTAATGGTCGATTTAATTCTTACATCATTAGCTGGAGCCAGACAAAGTTTAAAAGTTGAACTGGAAATTGAGCAATCTCAACATGCACCGTATTTCATTAATGTGACAAGCTGATAAAACACCAGCGGGCATGCGCTTGGCTGACAAGCAACACTCGTTACATTCCAGCTGCATTAATTAGCCCTGCCCACAACGGAGGCTGTTCACAGTGCAGAGGCAGTGGAGCCAGTCGCTGTGGAGAAGCCACAATGTGGCATGTGAAGCGCTATCAACACCTCCCTAAGTACAACCTCTAGCTAAGAAATAAATAACATGGCTGTCTTTCCTCATGGCAGGGCCAAACATGCTGGTTTTGGACGGGGTTCAATAAGGCTTTGATTCTGGAGGAGAAGAAGAAGAAGGAAAAAAAAAAAAAAGAAACGTGGGGAAATGAAACAAAATCACCATTTACAGCCTCTGACAGCCGGCAGCTCTTTTTTTTTTTTTTTTTTTTTTTTTTTCTCCGTTTTTCATGTTTTCGCTCCCCATGCCAGTAAAAAGCTCTCACTGGGAAACTGTCATCTTGATCCTCAAAGCTCTGCGAGTGTCAAGGCCTGTCAGACTGGCTCCCACCGATGACATGTGTTACCTGCAGCAAAGTAACAAGTTAAGCAGAGGAAGGGAAGTGGAGGCCCGAGGAGAGCTGCCTGTGAAGACATCTCTGACCCTGTAACACACACACACACACACACACACACAAGTGCATGCTTTGACACACATATGCACGTGTTCCCTGAGCACACAATCATGCATGAATATGTGTGCAGACTTCTTTGTGTCTAAAAACACTACAAATACGGAAAAGTAGCGCATATCAGTAAATTATCATCATCAGCTACTTTCTGTGTGCCAAGCGGCATCGTGCTGATGTGAGTCGGCATTTAATTTGAGTTGATTTTCGGTGCAGATATCCTGATAAAACACACAAAGACAACAGGACGCCTCGTGCACGGCACATCAGCACAAGCCTGTCTCATTTCCTGTCGAGCCGAGCGGCCGGTGGGGGGGGGGGGCGTCTCGGCCGGCGTGTGTGGACGGTCAACAAGCTTGTCGGCCAAGAAAAGTTGGCCGCGGCCGCGCTTGTCGGGGTCATCGGCTGTCAGCAGCCAATCCGATTTCCACACTTCCAGGTTTCCCTGCCGATCTGATTTCGTTTCGCTGAGAAAACGCCTGCTGGGTCCGAGCAAAGTGGAGGACAAGCCGATTCCAGCCGCTGAGAGCCTCCCAGACTTCGACTTTTGTTCGAAAGACGAGTTTAAACATCTCGTAAACGATGCTTGGAGAACTTTTGCATCCCTATACACTGCAAAAACTCAAAATCTTACCAAGATTATTTGTCTTATTTCAAGTCAAAAATGTCTTATTACTAGTCAAAATATCTCATTACACTTAAAATAAGACATGATCACCTCAGAAGTAACTTGTTTTTAGACAATTGTCTCTTGTTTCAAGTGAAAATTTGCTTGAAACAAGTGAAAATTTGCTTGTTTCATTGGCAAAATTTGTTTCTTGTTTCTAGCTAATTTTCACTTATTTCAAGTGAATTTTCACTTTTTCAACTGGCAAATTTTGCCAATGAAACAAGCAAATTTTCACTTGTTTCAAGCAAATTTCTCTTGAAACAAGAGACAATTGTCTAAAAACAAGTTACTTCTGAGGTGATCATGTCTTATTTTAAGTGTGATGAGATATTTTGACTAGAAATAAGACATTTTTGACTTGAAATAAGACAAATAATCTTGGTAAGATGATGGTGAGCGGTCGAGTACTTTCATTGTTTTGTTTGTTCGTTTTCCATCAATGGCGCCTCATTAGCACTCGCCAACCAAGAAAACTCATCACGTTCTTCCGTGTTTTGTGAACAGTTTCATATAGTTTGTTGTTGTTCATGTCACTGTGCAAAAAATTACACGCAGCATCCAGGATGAGCGGCGGGGTGGAGAAACGGTGTGATTAAACTGCAGCGTCTGCACGTTAAAGGCTGAAGAGAGGAAGTCAACAGCTCGGTAACGAACTCCTGTTGACAGTTTGGCGAGACGTGGAGGAGCGTCTTTCATGAGCCTGTCGTCAGCGCCGCTATACTGTCGCACTGAGGATGACCTCAGTGGAAGTTACACAAAGCCACAGTTGCACACACACACACACATGCATGCATACATATTCATATGCACTGACGTCGAGGGGGTATTAAATATCAGTTTATTGCAGTAAAGCTGATTTTGATTTTCTGGTTCATTATAATAGAGATTGAAGTGCAGTTTTGTTTAGCCTGTCTGTCAGTCTGCAGTCTGTATCTCATCAGTAGAAGACTGGTTGAAGGCGTACAATTTATGGTAATCACTGGCTTCCTTGAAGAGCAACATCACTTATATGTAGCCTCAATATTCTGAAGAAATAATTTATCTGAAATGTTGGTGGGTGACAAAAGCAGCAAGAGCGTCCCGCCAGCTCGCAGGGGGAAAAGGTGCTGCATTGTACCGACCCGCCTGCTTTTGTTCCCGAGAGACCATGAAGGGGGTCAAGGGACGGCAGGCACACACAAAGGCCGACCCTGGAGGTAGAGGGCCTGCAGGCAGCTCTTCATGAAAGCGCCGAGTTTGGTTTAGGTCAAAGGAAAACTGCTGATCTGGAAATAACGGAACATTCCGGAAGAACACAGCTGTCCCACCCAGCCTCCCAGCTGCTCGCACTCTCTCTCCAACCCTGTCTATTTATCCATCTATCTATCTATCATTCTGTCTATCTATCTCGTAGGGATAGACTAATAAAGGTTTTTAAAGGCCAGCTCATGTTGAATTCATGTTGTCTTGGAATTCACAGTTCCTGACGTGAATTTAATCCGACCTGACTTTTATTTCCGACCTGTGACAGCTCCGCGTTCATGATGTCACCTCAGTAAAAATGGACGCCAACAAGAGGAAAGTGTGTGCAGCCGTATTTTTCCTTTTGTAGTAAATCATGTAAACTCTTTAACATACGTTCACTTCTCACTGTGAGCAAAAGGCGATTCGTTTCCGGCCAATTTTGTCTGCTCTAACGTCACCGAAACTGAAATTGTAAGGGCTGGCTTTGATCGGTTAAGTGACCATTCAGTTCATTTTGCCACTTTGAATCAGATCCAAGAGGACGTGGACACACCATCGATCTTGAATGACAAATGACACACAGACACAAATAAACACATAAAAAAAAGTAAGTAAAAGTAAAAAAAAGTAAGAAAGTAAAACAACAAGCAAAATGACTTTTAGGATCAAGGTTTGGAAGCTAAATCTTCTGCTAGAGTTTTGGTCTTTGGTCGAGACTTTCTCCCGACAAAAAATGACCCCATACGACATTTGTACAGCAACTTATTACAACATTTGTCAAGTTAAGCGACATCTAGTGGTCCTGTATGATAATGACACTGGGGTGTGGTATTAAGGGAGCGACAAACTTCGCAAAATGAGGCTGGGTTGGGGCGGTGGATCGGTCAATCAGCGTGCATTTCACTCAGGCAACGTTTACACGTACACGGGTATTTTTAAAAACGGAGACATTTCCCTTTGTTTGTGCCCTTCATTTACACGCAAACGGCGAATTCGCCTCTGAAAACGATTTTTTCTAAAAACTCCGGGCAAAGTGGAGATTTGAGAAAACTCCTGTTTCGCGTTTGCATGTAAACTGAGAAAAACTGAGAAATACAGAGTTTCAGGCAGCCGACGTCACATTATGCGCCAAAAGTGCGCGCAATGTTTACATTTGGCTATGGTGATCATAGAAATGATATACGTATATTATGTCTATGATGGTGATGATCATGGACGCATTCACAGTAGCAGTCGCATTTCTGTCTATATGACTGCATTTTCAAATACAGCAGCTTTTTTATATCGAGGAGCAGAGATGAATGAGGGCTCAGAGGTCAGCAATTTTGCAAATTCTCCTCCCTCCACCACAAAGAGCCAGTCCGCATCACCGCCAGCGTCGCTGGTTTTGGGTCCGACCTGGGCAGACTGCTGTCTGCTTTGGCTTCTGATTGGCTTGCATGGCTTTCTCCTTCTTCCTACCCCGCCGCCCATAGGCTTGGTGTAGTTATGATGGCGCTCGATGGCGTATTTATGCGGGTTGATGTAAACGTAAACTTTTTTGAAAACGATGCTGTGTGCACGATGTTATTTTAGAAAACAGAGGGAGGGAAATATTCAATTCTCAAAATACCCGACTACGTGTAAATGTAGCCTGAGTCAGCTCCTAAAGGTAGAGCTCCTTTGGATGGCGTTAGAGCTCAGGTGTTAAACCAGGTGCCAGGTGAGGGGCCGAGAGGTTGCAGGGTTTCATTCCAACCAAAACCTCCACCAGGTGACTTCACTGATCAGCTCACCTTCATGCAGAGAGGAGGAACCAATCAGTGAGATCACCTGGTGGAGTTACTGATTGGAACAGGAACCTGCAGCCTCTCAGCCTCCACGGCACCAGTTCAGTATCAGAGGCTTGGAACAAACAACCAACGTGGTCGTAAAGGCTGGAGGACTTTTTTGCTTTGGTTACATAAGAAAAAAAAAAACTTGCTTAAAATACCTCACAGTATGTAAATTCCTCAGGTGCTGGGAGTTGAACTCAGGTCCCAAGAGTTAAAGATAAATGTTGACATCCAGCGACCTCACACCTACTCGACTATTTCAGCGTGACCCGTCTCTTGTCTCCTCCGTGTAAATCCTCTGAGGACGACAAAACGTATTTCTCTCACTTCCAGCGCACACGGCGCCTCATTTGCATTTTACACCAACTCTAAATCTCTAAATAAAAAGCTAATGTGTAGCTGTAACCCAGCTGTACCTTTCTCTCCTCTCTCTCTCTCTTGGCCTAACTCCCGCTGTTTGCTCTCAGTCACGATCGCACACAGTGGAAAAAGAAAAAAAAAAAAAAAAAAAGAAAAAACAAACCAAACAAAACATCATAAGCCTTGGGGTGCTGCACGGTACACAGCTCAACAGTTAGTTTCCAAAACACTATCATATATCTGCTCCGAGTAAAAAAATGTGCCTCGAGTTCATTCGTGGAGGAGCATTATCATTCTGACGACTTGAATTACCGACTGAGTTAAAAAAAAAAAAAAAAAAAAAAATGCTGTAATTGCCTTTCACTTTGTACTATAAGTTCTTTTTTTTTTTGTCAAGTGGTAAAGTGAAAATTCAACTTTGGAACAGAAATCTAAATTGTGAACATTTGACATTTTAATGATGTAAGATCTCATTTTTCCTTTCTATTTTAAGCTATTTGTCATTTTTTTTTTTTTTTTTTAAAGTTTAAAGTCCTACAGTCAATGGATAACCTCCTTTTTGACTACAACTCTGCTTTGATCTTTCCTCATCCTATAATTATAGGAAGGGATTACTTCATCTCCTCAATTGGTGGGCCTCATGGCGCGCACTTCTCCGAGCGCTTTTCCTGTAGGTGGCATTTTTGGACATGAACTCGATAACACCCAAAGTAACACCCCGCAGGCCTGGACACGCTTTGGCATGTAGCGAGTGTCCCATGAACTTTCTATGTGCATTATGCAAGAGCCAGGTGATGAGATCCGAACAAAGTGAAGGATATTCACTTCACCTCCAGCTCCGGGTTTTTGATAAAGCCCCCCGAACGTGTGCTGTGATACGACCGCGTGATTGGTTGTGATTTCCCCCAAACCTTATCGACGAGATGGAGGCATCTCTCTCGACCAAACCACAGTGTGTAAAACCTCCATCTGTACACCGTGAACAAAAGGATGTTAATTAATGATTTGATCTCGGCGATGGTCCCACATCACAAAGCTGAAGATAGGTTGTGAGACGGAAGGCCCGGGGGCACAACATGTGGGTTTCCCCCTTGTTTTGTGCTGTCAGAGGAGGGGAGGCATCAAAGCGGCGGGCCCGGGCTGTTATCTCGACCTCGCCGAGGAGCTGCTTGCAGATAAAGGAGGAAGTGCTTGAAGTGGTCTAAAACGCAGCACCGGCTCGCTCCGTTCCCCTCCGAAATGTCTGCACGCTGGCATGCCCGCTCAAACACACACACACACTCCTCTGCTATTTCGGATGCCCTATCTGCTGAATAGATGATAGGGGCCAACACACTGATAGGGAACAATATGCTGATTTGCAGCCCAGTTCCCTGTGCGTGCAAAGATCTGCACCCTGATTTCCCATTTCGCACAACGGCCACCTGCTTCCGCCCTCATGATTAGCCGGGAGGGCCCGATGTGGAAGATACGTATCGTCTTCCAGGGCATCGCAGACAATGACGATATCTGACAGACTGTGAAAGCCAGGGAACGGCAGGCCAGGAGAGAGAGAGAGATTGTTGAGTGGGGAGAGAAAAAAAACAACAGAAAACAGAAAGAGGTTATAGTAATAATCTGTGACATTTCCATAAAAATAAGTTTGTTTTTCGACTCTCTGTGCTCAAATGATGAGCCTCGCATCCAGTTCATGAAAGCTTTTAAATCCGCTGCCTGCTGTTTGCTGCCTGGCAGGCCTTGACTGGAAAAAAAAAAAAAAAAAATCTCCAGAGGAAGTGATGTATTTCGTGTTTACGGTTTGTTGGGAATAAACAGAAGCAGGAGAGCTGGGTGGTTAACGTGGAGGAGCTGGAGCTGACAAAGAGAAGAGCGCCACCTGCAGAAAGTCCCGGCACGGTTCCGCCCACGCCGTTTGATTGGCAGGTGACCTTTGGGAGCTGCCGGGGCGAGACGCCGCAGTAATGTCACAGATATCACCAAAAATAAATACGATTCTTTCGGATTACCACTTTCCATAACAAATAGTTTTAAAAAAAAAAGAAGATATTACATTTCCTGTGGGCATATTATGTCTCATGAAATATTTATTAGCCACAAGCTACGCTACGACTGCAAATAAGAGGCAAGGGCATGGAAGAAGTGGAAGGTACATTCACTTAAGTACTATTTCCATTTAGCGAGAGCTTATATTTTCACTGCACTACACTGCAGAGGGAAATCTGGTCCTTTTTCTGGGCCACACCGATCAGACAGCTGGAGTTACTAGAAACTTTTCCATGCAAAACACTGAATGTGCTGCGTTGTTAGAGTGTAAACCAGCCAACAGGATATGGAGCAGGTAGAGACGCAACATTAAAATCCTTGTTACAGGAGAATGCATCAATAATTTAATACTCCGAAAGGAAACATTCTTCATAATGACTTTGGCTTTTCATATTTTTACCGCATTTCACTGATAATACTTCCTCCACGTTTACTTAAGTAAGATTTTCAACGCAAATCTGCATCTACACTTGGAAAATTATTTATGGCGCAAAATGAAGTCTTTTTATTAAGACATAGTGGGCCATATAAATCGAGTTATATCATTGATGGGGCATCAGATGGACATAGAAAATGAAACTGTAGTTGCCTTGCTTGACAAAACATTTCTTAGTTGCTCGTCTACATTTTAAAGATCTAGAAGGATGCACTTAATGTAATGACTTTTTTCCCCCCCGCTTGAAATAGATATGTATCACCTTGAAGAAGCACTTATTTATTCCTCAAGATCTCCTCAAGTTCAAGTAATTAGATTAAGCACACTGACAAATCATCGCCGATAAAAGAGGGAAAGCAGCGGGCATACACCATCAAACGTAACTCGGATTTAAGTGTCGGACAACTTGGCACGGTAAGCCGACTGCCAGAGAAGCAGCATCCCTGAAGAGGGAGAATTAAATAAGGGGATTTATCCACGGACACTAATCATTCCCAACTTAGAGCATCGGCACAAAAAGGAAAGAATGTGTGAAGAGCCCCGGGACACAAAGGCTTCTGGGTGATCAAAAGGAGAATTAAGGATGACTTCTTCCACTGAGCCATTGTCTGCGTGTTTCATGAAGTATCACTCTTGGTGGAAAGGGGTGGGACGGAGGGGGGATCAAGGATTTCTTGAATTAAAGACGCTCTGTGCTTTTCCTTCTCTTTGACCACCTCCTCATCCCTCTCTCTCTCTCTCTCTCTCTCTCTCTTCTCCTTTATGTCGGTGTCTCTCGCCCTCACAAATGGATCCTTCTGCTACAAAGCTGGCATGACGTGTGTGTATTGGAGAGATTTCCAAATTAAACTTCAAAAAGCCAAGAGTGTAAGATCGTGGGGTGGGTGGGCTGTGTGTGTTCGAAGAGGTTTTTTTTTTTTTTTTTTTTGGGGTGGATGAAGGAGGGGGTGGGCGGTCAGATCCACCAGGATAATGACCATGACAGCCGCCCTACAGATTCACCCCCCACTGTCCTTTTAAGTCCTTGTTTAAGGTTCGGCTTCGGCACCCACTTTGAACTGCGGCAGCGCTTTGCGATCTCCCGGGATTCTTCATCCTTTGGGCTGCGATGCGCGGGGCGAGAGGCTTTTGGTCGCACAGAGTCACGTCCCTCTGACCCGCCAACAGCAACCATCATTCTCTCTGAACTTGATAGACAGTACCTCACACATTCAAACACACACACACACACACACACACACACGGCAAAGCTCCTATTTCCACGGACCTCCACGCCCCGAGGTGTCCCGGGGCGTCCCAGTACCGGGTGAGTCATGGTGTCTTGGGTGCTGTCTGATGGAGTTTGGGTCTTAAACCCATCAGGCAGCGACCACAGAGGCTGAAGCCAATGCAGAAGTGCTTAAAAGTGGTTCAAAGTGTAATTCTCACTAATGGCCACCAGATGGCCTCTACACTGGCTGTTTGAATGCATGGAAGTGTATGGGGGAAAAATAAACTTTAAAACTAAATGAACATTTTCCTCATAATTGCTAATTTGATAATTGTGGGCCCATTTAGAGGTCATGTAAAAAAAAAAAAAAAAAAAAAAAAAAAGTTTGTGACGTTTTTAAGGTGTGGCTACCGCTTGATTGACATTTTCTTAACATTTTAGGTCATCGCTCAGAATGTCTCATTCTGCACTCAGTTGTCCAGTGTTTTTCAGTAAGTTTACTTTTTTAATTGGCCTGTTAGCTAGCCAAAATTTGCATGATGTGTGCATATCCCAATGTTAATTAATAGTGCACCTTGTTTATTGGTTTGTTAACATTACTGCTTACTTCCTAGGTACACTTGCTCCTGCTCAGGTCCAGCCTGTCGGTCACATGTTTTCAAACGTTTTCCTGCTGCAAGAAATTACAAGATGGTGACGAGTGAAAGGGGAAACGTGTGGCTGGAAAGGGCAGCTCAGAAACCAGCGGGTGACATCAAAACAGCTCCGTCCTTTTCATTTCTGCAGTGTTTGGTTTCTTGGTTCCCACTTTAACTGAAAGTCCCACGTCTGATTTATTCGCTCACGTGCAGATATGATGTTTTCGAAAAAGCGTCGAAGAGAAACAAGCCGCTGCATGGAGCTGCAGTTTGTTTGTTTTTTTTTTCAATTCTGATCAAAATTGGATCAAAAACCTCCATGCAGATTGTATTTGAATGATTTTATTGAATTTTGCAAGTGTTGCCTGACAATGACAATGAATAGGGACGACAACAAGACATGCACAAGAGTTTGGGCACAAATTGAAACCAAAATGTGTTCACAGTCATTCAAAAAAAAAAAAAAAACCCTGCTATGAGCTGCATTTAGCATTTGGGCATGAAAGCCATTCTAATGGAGCTAAGCGAAAGCATTACATACGGCATGCAAAAATCGAAGTTACAGTGCCCAGACAGGTAAAAAATCACAGTATGTCCAATATTCTCATGTCTCCGCAAAGACCGTTTATGATGCTTGAGTACAAGGTGGAAAAGTTTAGGGAGCAAATGAGACAAAATGATAAAACTTGTTATTATCCCATCAACTTGTGCAGACTAACAATTTAGTAATTAGAGGTCAACATCCGTGGTTTAATGAAGGTCAAACAAAACAAACTGAGCAAAGCGTGCATCCTGAGTAAAAGGTAAAGTCTGCACAGATTAATTTCACTCTGGCAAAGAGCGTTTAACGGCTTCGAAAAGCCATATGTTTAATACCAGACATCTGAAAAAGATATGCAGCCGGTGCACGGTGATCTCATATGGCTTTGTAATTACCCAGATGCTCCACGCTGATGGCCAAATACATTACCGGAAAGCCGCCAAAACAATTTTTCAAAAACTTAGCTGTTTTCATATATCTGCCAATGGCCGCTCAGAGGAAATCTCTCTGATGGTCAGTTGGTGAAAGAAAAGCCATTTCCTTCCAAAATAATTGCTAAAAACAGGAATGTAATGCCTGCTATCGGCCAATAAGGTGTCCTACAAACTCTAACAGTGTGTGCTCTCTCTCCCTCTCCCTCTCCCTCTCTCTCTCACACACACACACACACTCATACACTCATGCTAACAAGCCATTTAAGGGCATTGCCTTTCATTGCATTTGCACACTTTGTAATTACATTGTGTTGCAAGTTTAGGATTCATTATACTGTTCTAGTTACGCAACATTATTGCACTTTTCTGCAGGTGAATGCCGAGGTTAATTAAGGCCATTTTCAAAGTCGTGTGTCTGCAGGCGTGACAAACTAAATGCAAACTGCTCAAAACAGTCGCCGACATCATAAACTGCAATAATTCACGATTTCATGAAGCTGCCGTGAGCGCTTGCAGTAGGTTTCAGCGCAGTGTTTTATCGTCTTTAACGACGCGGTGGCTCTGTAAAAGTGACATGACACGCACACCAAACAAGGCGATCCACATTTTCTCGCCCGGGTCGAGGATAAGGCCGTGCGACAGAGCCGACCGGCAGCTCCAAATACTCCAGTCAGTCTGCTCTGTGTTGTTTAAATATACCATAGTGACTCATAGTGTAATTATTTGAGAACACAGAGGTAGGAAATCCCCCGCGTTGCTGCATCTAGTCGTGTAACAAATTGCCGTAATTGCCATTGTGGTTGAATGAAAATTGTGGTTAGGCAAACAAGACTTTTTCTGTGTCGGTGCCATGCCCTTACTGCCTGTAAAACAAACACTTGTCTGTGGTGAGTTGCCTTCTTTTGCAAAAAAAAAAAAAAAAAAAAAAGGGAATACAATTTGTTGTAGATTGCAAACCTCCAGGGCAGAGAGGAGGAATTTTATCCCCAAAGAAACTTTCAGTGTAGCACTGAGGTTGCAATGTAAACACTCCGGTATTGCATATAATGAGCGATAATGGATAGATTTACAATATCGTTAAGAAAAGGTGCAAATCAAAGCCGCTCATTGCGCAGACACAAAGCCAACGTGCTGTGTGCGCGCTCACACATGCAAACAATAGAGAGAGAGAGAGACGCTGCTGTGATTCCCGCTCGGTTGCGTAACCGTTATTCCTGAAGCACAAACACTTTCCTGGTTTTATTGTCTGAGCAGGGACACGGCGGAGGAATTCGCTCAGCCGTCCTCTGAACGCCAGCGAGGCCCCAACAAATCACTTCCTGCTTCGGGCCGAGACAATTCCCGCCTGTTGTCCGTGTAAACATGAACACACTGCAAAAAAAAATAAAAAATTTGCATCTTAACAGCTCATTTGGTCGCATATTTAGTTTTGAAATCCTACAATAATAAATAAAATTAAAAAAACTGCCAGTGGGTTTTGACAATAATTCACATCTTTAAGGATTTCTCTATGGTATTAACCCTATAAAGCCTGAACTATGAAAGAATTGGCAGAAATTTCAAATTTTTTGAAATTGAACCTTTTATTTAGTCCTGTAACAAAATGTAAAAAAAAAAAAAAAAAAATGCAAAAAATATGTTATTACATTCGATTTTTCTGTTGTATCATATATGACAGTACTTGAAGTGCCAATGGTATGGACCAGGGTGAACAGGGGAAGTGTCCAAAGGTATTCAACAGTATTTTGGTCAAGTATTGATTAAACTGAAAACGGAATGTGTTATTTGATAACGTGTATCATACATGATACAAATGATTTTATAGGGTTAATATGCTGAAACAACGCAGGATAAGGCAGATCAGCTCACTTGGAAAATTCTGGAAAAAAAAGTTGATTACCATCGGAAACAAGTGGGATTATCTCATCGTCTCACCCCACCGGCAGATTTTTTTATTTTTACCTTGGTTGAGGAGAAACTAATTTCTAAAAGTGAATTTGAGACTAGGTGATGGTTAAAGTGGAGGTTTTTTGCAGTGCAGATAGAAGAGGAGAAGTGGGAGTGATTGGGAAAGAGCAGGAAAAGGTGTGTGTGTGTGTGTAGAGCTGTGTCTCTCAATCAAAGACGGCCAGAGGTGCGACTTGAGGCACATCCAGGCGACGTCCAGCTCTCGAAAGACATTTCTGTAAACAGACAAAGCGTCCCCCCGTCCCCCCACAGAGCCGCCTGTCTGAACCCAGTTTCTGTAATTACAGCATCTGGGCCGTTGGGGTTTGGTTGCATTTTAAGCCGTATGTGCATTTCTTACTTATTTTCAACTTTTAATGGAGATTGGACATACATGTATTTGTGTGCTGGTGCCATGTGCGCCGCTTCACATCAAAGCCGGCTACGCTGTGTGAGTTTACTCTGCTGTTTGACGCAGCGGACGGCAAAGAAAACAGCGAAAACCGAGCCAAAACAACACATGGCAGGCAGCGTTTCTGACTATAAATATAGATCTATATATGTATAACAGGCCATAAGGCTACAGTTAATGAGAAGCCAAAGGTTTTTATAATGTATATAACACAGTGGGGGCTGGGTTCAACATATCAGGCCTGATTCGAGCGCTGTGCTTTCATACAATGTGACCGTAATATATCTGCAGGGAATTTCAATTGGTTATTAATTTAAAAAATCATTGCGTGTCATGACATAATCACTACTTCACTGCATTTCCAAACTGCATTTCCACCTCTACCTGTTTCGATCTTTCGAGTTTTAGGAAGCTTTTTTAGGAAACTCAGCGATGGAGGACGAGAAATAGAAAATGACGGAATAATATTTCATATGTATGTCGTCTTTGCTGAATTTTTCACCTGTTTTCAAAAATTTCTCATGCTCCAGATCCTCAACTTGATGTTAATTAAGCCACTATTCGCCCATTTGAGATGATTTTTGCCCGAGAGAATTTGCCCTGATATGGAAAGATAAGTGGTGAGATTCAAAGGTAATGTTAAACGTGTTGTGTTGTAATAATTTCTAGTGGATTACAGTGACGTTAATCTGCTCCCCCATGTGGCTGAGGAACCCCTGGAAGCCCCCCGTCGCCCAAACACGACTCTGAAACCCACCGAGCTCGTTTATACTCACCTCTGTTTGTGGAAATGTGACTTTATTGTTTAAGCCAGCTGCAAACAGCAATAAATCATGAGGTTTGGAGGGGCGGGGGGCGGTGGCAGAGGCTGGTTGATGTTGTAATCCTCACTGTTGACCAGCAGAGGTCGATAGAGGTCACAGGTGACTGAATGCCGCTTTAATCTGAAGCGGTGCAGCGATGTGTTTTCGTGGTTCAGACCTTCATGTGTGGTGTTTTCTCAAAGGATTTATGAGTCGCTTATTGCCACAGTGATATGAGAATAAAACAGAATTTGGTTTTTAACATCTAAAATTTCTCATGGAGTGTTTGCAGCCGATTAAAAGGGATTAAAAAAAAAAAAAAAAGGAGGAGCTGCACGGGTTAACATGCACTTCCTCATGGTTTTCTGCAGCTCCTTGGACGTTTATTAGATCATGTTAGTGGCAGCTTCTCCCCCCACAAAACCTCACTTCCTGCCCTCAGGAGAAGCAGAGATAAGACCTCTCAAACACACTCATGTAGATATAAACTGAACAAATTTCCTTTCCTTTCTGAATGCTATCTGCAAAAAAAAAAAGAAAAAACAAAAAGAGAAGATTGTGGAAGGGGACGGCGGTCACTGGAGGCGGTGCGTGGAGGAGTTTTGGGACCAAACAGCGCGAGGAAGTGGAGATAAACAAAGCAGAAACACGGTAATTTTCGGTTATCTCCAAGAGCTCCATAAAACAAAACAATCCTTCCAGCGCCGTGTCCTTGGAAAGATCTGGAGAGATGTCCTGAGGAAATGGCATTTCCCTTTCTCTGGGAACAGTCTGGGAGCGCTCGAGTGGGAGTTTACAGTAAATGGAAAGCACACATGACGCTGCGAGTGCCGGGGAGGGGGGGACGCGCTGTGTGGCCTGCAGAGACACACAGGATGAGCCGCGGACGGGTCTCACCGCGCAAACATCTCCACCACAACACCAGTCCAGGCCTCAAACTCAGCACTGAGTATGAGAAGTGAGGAGATAATCCCACTTGTGCCCGGTGCAGTTTCAGGAATTTGTCTGGGAGCGAAAAATATAAATCTGTTGAAACGAGACAGAAGGAGGCAGATCTGCCCTCTAGGATCAGGAAAATGACACCCCTTGTAGACTTTTGTCACGAATTCGCCTCAAACCACTTCCGGTCTTAATGCAGCCGAGGTGGTGTGTGTATCCCACTGATGTCTGTCGATGCATTCTTCACACATACCGAGAATTGTATTGGAAGCACTCTACAGCCAATAATTTAGCATCTGCATGAAGGCAAAAATACAAACAATTTATTTCTTTAGATAATTGTAAATAAATTCAGGCAGTAAGGGGTTAAGTCAAGAAAACCGATGCAAGAAAATTCAAGAAACCTTTTTTTCTTCCCTCATTTTTTAAGATTTTAAGATTTCAAGACCCAATATGAGACGAAATGACTTGTTAAGATCGACATTTTTTTGGTATTCTGGAGGAAACAGCAGTCGCCTGAAATCCTTGAAAAGTAAAGATGAGCCCCTCTTCACTGTTAGTCCCTTAACGACTTATAATTTCAGTCAACAGTCATGTGAAGTGCTGCTGATATTGTTCAAAAAATAAAAAAAATAAAAAACAAATCGCAATTTGTTCTAAAAGTCATAACAGCTAAAGGCGTGCTTTTCATCTGCACGGTGAGAGTGTAACCCCGTGACGGGGAGGAGTAAATAAATGAACTTTTCCCCCGCAGGGCCGTGTGGTGCGTGATCAGATGCAGTGAAATGTTTTATAAGGTGCTGCACGTTTAAAAACTGATGCCACCTCTGCACAGCTCAGCCCAGCGAACCCTCAGGCAAGAGGTTTTGTTCATGCAGCAGATTTTTCCCACCATGCATGAACGCAGGGAGACTGGAGTTTCTCAGATTTCCCCTCTTGCTTGTAGTTTGGCGGATGACCATTAGGGGGCACTCGGCTGGGCTCGGCTCGGCTCGCTCGGCCCGGCCCGCTCGCTGCTGTTACCTGAGTGTTTGCTGGTGTTGCTGTAATCTGTGGGGCAGAATAACCCCCGCCAGCCTGTTTGTCTGAGCAAATGTTGTGTGTTTCTGCTCGGGGAATATTCTCACATTTGCGTGAGAGAGCGAGCCGGTGTGTGTTTGTGTGAAGCTCGCAGTGAAAATGTGCTGCCGATCAGCGCATGTGGACACAAGTGACTCCATCTGTGTGTGTGTGTGTGTGTGTGTGCAGCTGGTTGTGTTTTGTGTTTCAGTGTGTGTGTGTGTGTGTGTGTGTGTGTGCTGGGCATTAAGCCCTATCTATTTACAGAATGGGTATGTTTGGCCAATACTTCCTGACTTCCTTGCTCTTGGCAAACAGACAGACAGCCACAGTTTGTGTATTGTTTCAGAACGGTGGAGATTGTTGGTACTTGAAAGAGATTTGGGCCTGCTTGTGTTTGATTTAAGCGCGGTGTCTGTTTGATATCGATCATAAAACGATAACACAGCTGAAGGAAGGAAAACGCATCTCCTGCCGAAGCCCCGCGCTTTGATGTCAAGGTTGAAAAGAACAATGCTCTAAGGTAACGGGGGCCCTTTCTGCATTACGCCGCCAGATTCCTCTCATGTGCCAGCCCCCATTTGCTGCACAGACAGAAATGTTAATCTTTTGTGCATGGCAAGAGGAAGTTACTGAGTATTTTCGAGCCTCGCCGTTGCATGTTTGCTCTATTATGCCGAGCGGGGACGGGGATTACAATGTCTATTTTTGGGATCGGGCCCTCAGAAACACGGCCATTATTCAAGCTTGTGTTTAAGTTCCTATAAATTTCCTGACTGCAAAAACAACAAAACAAAACAAAACAAAAAAAATCCATTATTTAATTCCAGCGCTGAGCCTTACAATCTCCTTTTTCTAAAAACAAGCGGATAAATCTGCCACTGGGTTAAGATAATTTCCCCGGCTTCCAATGCAAATCAACTCGATCCAAGAATACTCCTCGATAAAGTGTCAGTTTCTTAATAGCGGCCCGCGCGATCCGCCTTATTTGACCTTTTTCGAGCCGATGACGTTCGATTCCAGGAAGCGGCGGTGGAAACAAGTGGACTGAGCTGACCCCGCTCCCACTTCTTTTCTCACTTGTTTTTCAGTAAAATGAGATTTATGGGGTGAATCGGACTTGTTGAGACGGACAGCGGCTCGTAATCCGTCATTGTTGCTGCTTGTTTGCTGTTACAAAGGCAGGTGCAGCGGCTCTACCTGGATGGATGGATGACTTTATATTCATAATGTGTGTGTGTGTGTGTGTGTGTGTTTTCTGGGAATGAGTATAAATATGTTGAAACAAGGCAGAGCAGCTGAGTGTCAAGAAAATTCAACAAGTTGATGAATCTTTTTTTTTTTTTTTTTTAAAGAAAAACATGCTTTTTTTACACTGAGAGTGAGAGTTTTTGCAGTGTAAGCAGACAGTGGGAACCAAACTTACTTTAATCCGGCATAGATTCTGATGACTCTCACCTGTTGTCAGATTACAGTCAGTGACACGTCACTCGGCAGACGTCTGACAGCTCGATGTAATCTGCACAGGAACGCATCATCCCAAGTCGCCGGTGATTTCTGGATGATAATGACTCTCCTCTGTGTGAAACAGTGTGTGTGTGTGTGCGTGTATGTGTGTGTGTGTGTGTGTGTGTGATGCAGCCGCTGATCACGTGTACCGCCGAGCACATGTACACTGACCCTGAGCTCCAGCTTTCACTGTCACCACAGTGACCTCTGCTGGCTGAGCCCGAGGTTGCAGACAGCAGGGAGGCCAAGCCACAACCAATACTGATCACTTTACACTGAAGTTATCAATAGCTAATATTATTTACCAATCAACATTTGAACACTGGGCAATTTTCATGGCCAAAAAAAAATTCTGTGTTGCTTGGGAAAGAAAAGCCTAACAAGTGAGGTTGCATTTGGTTAAAAACGAAAAGAAAAAAAAAAATAAAGAAAAAGAAAAAGTCATGGGTAAATCTTGAACACTGTCAATTTGTCACAAGCCAGCACCAATACTGATCATTTGAGACTTAGCTCATCAATAGCTAATTTTCTTTATCAATCAACATTTTGAAATTTGCCATCATGTCAGAATTAATGAATAAATAGGATGAAAAATGATAATAAGTGCTAATATTCCATGTTTCCTCCAAATTTGTATGTTTTTTGGGAAAGAAAACACTAAAGCAGCATCATGGGAAACTAAACTCTCCACTGAAACCCAGAATAATAAATTATTTTACTTTTATGCAGAGCGATGGAGGGATTCATTACGCTTTAAAATGAAGAATTCATTCACCAGAAACACTGTTGAACAAATAAAAATAATGAACTGATGGATGAGTAATGAACTAATTAACCAGGGTGCCATGTGAGGAATTTTACTTTGAAAATCCAGACTCATGATATCATGTTTTGTCACATAAGACCCTGCAAGGATCCAATCTGAAGTGCATTTTGGATCCTCAACACCCAGATTAGGAAAAAAAAAATCCATTTCAATAAGAAACTTAGTCCCATATTCAGTCTTAAAATTTTGTTTTTCCTCAAATAAGTGAAAACATCTTTTCCAGTGCTAATCAACCTGTTTCTTGAATCAAGTGTCACTTTCTCGATCGTACCATGCAGATCTGTGTTTTTCTGCATTAAGCTGGATTTTTTTTTTCAGTGTGTGGGCCGACCGCAGCATGAAGAATAACCCATCACTTCAATTTGCTCTCTGGGATTGGAGCAGATTACGAGAGTGGCTTCCTTCACGGACGACAGACAGGAAATGAAATGTTTTACTCTTTTTTTTTTTTTTTTTTAAATCTGTGCACTGAGGTTAGAGTCACAGTTTTATATCACATCGCCGGTGAGATGGTTCTATTTAAAGGTTTATTTTAACTAAATAAATCAACTAATCTCAGCGGTGAGAGCCGGCGGTGAAGTCAGTCGTGGGCTGTTGTTGTTAAAGTTATGAATCATCTCTTGACCTTTGTTTGCAAAATAGCTGTTACCAAGGACAGAATCACTTCATGTTGGACACGGTTTTATGGTTTTGAAACTAAAATTTTCCAAGCAAGTCATTTGTATCATATTCAACCAGGCAGTGGGATGAGATAATAAACTTGTTTCCAGAATATTATTGAATGCAGTGTCATCTTGATATTAGTGGTCTTACTCCTCCTTGTTTCTTGTTTGTTGTATTCCCACAGAAACAAGATTTTTTTTAACTTTTTCTTTTTTTTTTTTTTAAGAGAAACAAGATTTTAACAGTGACTATGAGACTTAATAACTTGGATATTTTTGCAGTCTTCTCTTCCTTCCCTGCGCTGAAATCTTTTCTTTCCCCTGCAGGTGTAGCGGGGACAACATGCGTGCTGTAAAAGCCGCACGGCCGTGCACCGACAAAAGGTCTGGGCTGCCAGATCTCAGGTGTTGTGACTCTGTTAACACTCCGGCAGTCGAGCATTCTTGCTGCTCGCCGCGCTCTCCGGCTCTGCTGCTCGAGTAGTTATCACTCTGAAAAATCCCAGCAAAAATCTCAAGAATTTCTCCAGGGGCTCTGTCAGAGTGTGTGTGTGTGTGTGTGTGTGTGTGTTTGAGTGTGTGTGTGAGTGTGTATTCCCCACCTCCACCCCAAACAACCTCCTCTTCTGCATGAGAACTTTGACTCTGTGTTCTTCCACTTAAAAATAATGAAACCAAACCACAACATTTAAATAAAATCTTTCATTTAACTAACAGTATCATTTTTAGGGCTGATTCATATTGATATTCCCTCTGCCTCTCCTAATTTTGCAATGTCTTAATGTGCATTTTTCAGTCTTTTATGCTTTATTGTGTCGGTACAGTAAATGACTGGTGTTTTAAAAACTACTTTCCTGTGTCTTACTGTTTGTTGGTGAAATCGACGCTCAGGTGCCAAAGTTCCTCTCAGGGATAAAAATCCAGTTTGTCGTCGTGACTCTTGACTCTTGAACTGACAGGGAGAAGCCTCTGCTCCACTCTGCATGTCTTTCTTTCCTTCACTTCTTTCTTCTTATTCTAACGATTTCACTGAAATAAGCGACAAAATGTCAAAGAAAGCCGATCATTCCACCAGACCTGAAGCTGAATCACCTCGCTGACATTTTTCTCACCTGTTTTAAAAAAAAAGCTGAGACATTAAAAGACTGAATATGAGATTTTTTTTCTTCAGTGTATGGTTTTCAGAAATATCTACCTCAATAATATTGCTGTCACAGTGAAAAAAAATCTCATTATCTTGTCACAATGAGGAACTTTTCTTGTTTTAAGATATTTTCACATCATATAGAAACGTTTCATCGTTATCATGACGTGGCAGCTTATCTCATTATAATAAGAATCTTTTTTTTTTTTTTTTTTTTTTTAGCTTTTTTTGCATCTCTTTGCCTAGATCCATTATATTCTAATGAGTGTCAGGAGAACTGATCAATTATTGCCATGATTTGGTCAAGTTAGTCTTTGCTGTCCACACTTTGCGCCCTTATGCCATGAAGTATCCATCGACTGAGACCAATTTGTCTCTTTTTAACAAGAAATGCTCAGCTGTTATCTTGTTATGATGGGAAAAGTTTCTCATTATAGCAAGGTAAATTGGTGCGTCATAATAATGAGAGAAGGTTTCATTATTAAAGGGATTTTCCACCCATGATGCATAATTTTTGTATCAAGCACTCGGTGATGAGAGGGTGAACAGGAAGCTGAGTGTTTGTGCAGTTCTGAGCATATGGCTCAATACGAGGGCTTGGATTATACAGCATGGTGAGTTTGAGCTTTTGAAAAAAAAAAAAAAGCTTTTGAAAGAGTTTAGCTTTTTTGCTTTTTGTGTACAGCAGAATTACAGACTCAGGTTGTTCCATCGCAGCAGAGACGGCTGGTGTTTTTGGAATAGGAGTTCACCATGAAGGCTTGAGAGTAAAACTTTCATCGTCAAGGATTTGAAGGCGGCACACGGTGAGTACTTAAAGTTATGTATTATGGGTGAAATGTCCCTTTAAAGGTGTCAGAAAGCCCGGGTTAAACTGCGCTCAGAGCTAGACTTTCACCTCTTTCTCTAAAGGAAACAAACTTTAACTGTAATCCCAGACTAAAGGATTTGTTAAAATGTGCCTGCTCTTTAAATCAAATTAAAATCTGCTTGTAGGATGATAATCTCACTTGTTTCCAGTGTAGTTTCACTTCATTCAGGACTTTTTCTTCTGGGAATAAGTATAAATATGTTGAAATAAGGCAGAATATGGCAGATCAGGCCTCTAGGATTGAGGATTTGCTCGCTTTAAGAAAAACAAGATTTTTTTAACACTGAATATGGCACTAAAAGACTTACTAAGAGATTTTTTTTTCAGTGAAATGAAGCCTGACTGTTTAAAATCTTTAGAAAAATAAACCAGGTCTGTGTCTGTGTCCCTCTGAAGCGGGGAGATACGGGCTCAGAGCGAAGCCTCACATTACCACCTCAACACAACGAGCGAGGTTTTAATTTGAGTTCATTTGAAGAGAAGCCACCCACTGTCTGCTGGGCGAAGAATGTGAAGTCAGGGAGAGGTCCTGATGATGTTTTGGCTGCGGCCGATCCAACTTGCTGCACATCAGTCCCGCAGGCGGCTGAGCTGAGCTGTGACTGGACAGCAGACCCCAGACTCACCCCGCTGGGAATGCCGGGGCTCTGACATCCCGCTCACCCCGGCCGCTCCGAGGCCTGGAAGCTGTAATTATGAGGGAAGAGGGAGAGAGCCTCCTTCCATGCACACACACACACACACACATGCACATGCACACACACACACACACACAGAGGCATAGAAACTGACACAAAAGCACGGCTGCAAAATCTCTGTTTTAACAAGTTGCTTTGTCTCAGTCATTTATCATCTGTAAATCTTTTTTTTTTTTTTTTTCCATCAAACAAGGTTAAAAAAGTGTTATGAGGCAGAATAAGGCAGATCAGCCCACTGGCATCAAGAAAACGACACTTGATTCAAGAAAATTCTGGAAACAAGTTAATTAACATTGAAAACAAGAGGGCAGATTTTTTTTTTAATTATTTTTTTTATCTTGTTTGAAAAAACAACATAAAACAACTTTAGATTGAATATGAGACTGAATGACGGAGTATGATGGAGGTTGTTTTTTCTCTGCAGTGATTACACACACACACACACACACACACACGTACACACACACAGAGACAAACATGCAGACACACACAGTCTCTTTACAAACACACCGGCACAGAAACTTTAACAGCCACTGAAAAATGCACACATTCACACACACACTCACATGCACACACACACTCACATGCACACACAGATTTACACATTTGGAGGCAGACACACATGCACAGGTACACACAAGCACACAGCTATACATGCACACACACACACATACACACACACACAGACAGTCAGGCTTGCATGAATGCAGACACAGACACGCATAGACACACAGGTACACACACACACACACAGACACACACACAGAGTGGCTGCCAGCCCCGTCATAAATCTGCCAGCTCAATTAATCAGGCGGTTCCCCTGGGGGGCTGCTGGAGCCAGCCTCAAACCCGCTGCCGTGCCCCCAGCGCTGCACGGGCCCCCCCCGCGCCGCAGAGCCGCCGCTCCCCCGAGACTGACAGGAGGAAATAACTGTCTCCACTGCACAACGCCACCAGACTGCATGTGTGACCTCTGTGCTGAGAGAGAGACAGACAGAGAGAGAGAGACAGACAGAAAGAGAGACAGACAGAGAGAGAGGAATTTGGGGTCTGGTGTGGAATCCATTTTTTTTTTTTTTTTTTTTTTTTTGAGATCAGCCCTCCAGCTTCTTGAGGATCAGCAATGCAGTGGCTGAAGATGCTGCCTGTGGTGTTTCAGCAGTAACGGCTCACATGAATAAATTTTCCCTTTTCCCTGAGAAAAATCCTCACAGGAAACAGGAAGTGACACCTTTTCTGTTTCCACTTTGTTTCGGACAGACAGAAGACGAGGAACTGGGTAGTGAGCAGCGACAGGTCACCGTGGCTGAGCTGTAATTTGCCATGATGTTACCTGATACTTTATGAAGTAATAATCTCTGATGTTTTCATATGAATTTTACGCCTCCAGTTTGTTTAGAATAAACAGAAGGAGAGGAACTGGGTAGTTTGCATGAGCAGCGATGGTCACCGAGAGACAAAGAAAAGAGAAAAGAGAAAATCCAAGTTCTGTGAAGTGTTGTGCAGAAAGAAGATGATACCAAAAAAAAAAAAAAAAAAAAAATTAAAAAATATATATATTGTGGTAAATTACCACTTTAGACATCAGTGTATACAGGGTCAAGGTAATTTTGATGCAATGGTGCAATTACCATAAACCATAAAAGAGAATCAAGTGTCATTTTCTTGATACTGCTGGGCTGATCTGCCTTATTCTGCCTTGTTTCAACAGATTTGTATAAATAAAAACTGAAATGCAAAACTGCATTAGAAACTGATTGGATTTGAACTCTTGTTTTTAGTTAAACAAGATTTTAACACTGAAAATGAGGCTAGAGATGCAGCACGAGTGAAGCTTCCCTCACGCTCCAAGCCAAGATCCAAACCAAACACACTGGGATGTGTCTCGGTTTGTTTGGTTTAATGGTTTTCTATCAGAGAGTCTGTTCATCCGCCGGCTCCCCCCAGGTTGTCGTCCTCCCTTGTGTTTCGACGTTTCGTCTTAATGACTGCCAAATCCACATGTCAGAGAGTTTATGGATGCTTCTGTCACCCCCCAGTCTCTCTCAGGAGGATAAAAACACACTTTCCACGGTGCTGCTGATGTCTTTCTGTTGCAGTGTACGTGACAGAAACCTTTTCAAACTCAGCGCACGTGAGTTACCTGACGAAACAAGTTCTCCCTTTTCAATAACATGGCATGCTGGTATTTACTGGAGATTTTGATTTTGATTTTCCACCTGTTCACGCTGTCAGAACATGCAGTGGGATAGTTTCCATGTAGCCGACCTGCATGGATACACACGAGGCCTAACCCCTAGCACCCCGTCCTGAATCAATAGTAATCCTAAATCCATTTATGTATTTACCTGAAGTTAAAGTCGCAGTGAAACCACATTTTGAAATGATTTTGGTTCCTTCATGTAATGAGTTTCTGAGTTTTTCAGAGTGAAACACAGCCATGAAGGAACCCATTGAAGTGGCTGGTACAGCAGATGAGCTTACAGCAAGTTGTGGAAAAAAGTAGATGTAGCAATACCATATTGAAAAAAAATTGTAACTTTATAATAACCATCATCAATAAATGGCAAATTGATAGTTAATAAACTTTACATAATGACTATTTTACAGATAACAAACCATGAAATGCTAATTAATAATGTTTACTTTACAAAGTAAACTCAATATTGACAGTTTAATACTGCACATATTATAACATTACATCATTATATACTATATGAACTATTTGTTAATGTTCACCAAATAATTTGTAAACCTTTAAGAAATTACATAGATAGATGGACCAGATGTTTTGTAACTCTTTGTTAATGGTTAATAACTGGTTTATAAACCAAAGTTTAATTAATTATCAATTTACCATTTATTTATGATGTTATTATAAATGTTACCAAAAATATTCCAATAAAGGAACAAAAGCCTTCTTGGTTTCAGGGGAAACAAACATGGAATGAACAAAATATTCAGGATGTCTGACTGATTTTGAGTTGCAGCTGTTTTCTCAATCTCAATTATTATTATTTAAAAAAAAAAAAAAAAAAAAAAATCCCTCTCAAATTTGTGTGATTTGTCTGCACTTCCTAACGTGGTAAAGATTTAAAACACTGACTGGATTTAGCTCACTGGTGTTCCTCATTAAAAGACCAGGTGATTCTAATATTTCACTCAATAAGTGGATGTCAGAGTCAGAGATCCCAGGAAAAAAAAAAAAAAAAAAACATTTTCAGATTCCAGCATTGCTTCCTTGATTTACACAAATAATCCACCAGAGGGCGACATTGAAAAACCTTTTAAAGTCCAGAGGCTCGTCAATGGGTTGAATTAGTGGCACAATACAAAACTACCCTGTAACACTGCTGGCTGTTATTGGCTTTACACATGCATGGATTTATATCACAGCGCTGAGAATGATAAATCCTATCATTACAGGCATTCATCAGTGAGATATTCAATTTAATCTTTGGTGCAGAGGGTTACCGGGCAGGACGCCTCATGACCCAGATATACAGATGTTTTGCTTTCCATACGTCTCTGATTTGTTTGTATGTTCTGGGCAAATCTTGGGGCAATTATATGGCTGCACAATGGGAAGCATAGTTAAATTGTGTTGGTGGGTAATGGGGAAAAAGTTGCAATCTCTGAGGCTTGCCAGCAATGCCCCCCCACTCCCTCCTCATTTTAGCTGAACTCCTCTCTCCCATTGAAAGCGTTTGGCAAACACACAGAGGCACAGCAGGACTATTCAGGGTTCTTGAATGGTCAGGAATTATTTATGACTGCTGTAGCAATTGTGGCTTCAGATTAAGTAATGAAGCAAAGCAAAATGCTAATTCGGGATCTGGCGACAGTCAGCATTAGCAGAACATTTCTTTACATAACAATAGACATAATTCATTAGGCTGTAATAAGTGGATGGTGGGTGGCGAGTGGGCTGAAAGGTAGAGAACACTGCAAAAAAAAAAATATGAACCCTGACTAGTCATTTAGTCTCATACAATCATTTTTCTTCCTACAAGGTAAAAAATATGCCCGTGGGATGAGATCATTCTGCTTTTTTCCCAATGCAGTTTCAATTGTTTCAGGAGCTTTTCTGGGTATAAATATGCTGGAATAAGACATGCTAAGGCAGATCTGCCCACCAGCATCGAGAAAGTGACACGTGATTCAAGAAAACTGATTAGCATCGAAAACAAGTGTTATTATCTCATCACTGGTTTTGATGTGGAGTCTCCACCTCACCATGGCAAAAGGTGCATGTGTCCCTGTGATCCTGGTAGCTCGTGGTGGGGTCTCCGAATTCAGTGTGGTCTCAGGTTGGGGGTGTGACCCACGAGCGATTCAGAGGGACTTTTACAGTGTCTCAGGTACCTCGCCTGGAATTAGGGAACCTGGGGGCTCGTCCTGAAGCCAGGCCTGGGATGGGAGAACCTGGAAGCCAGATTTGTCACGGCGTCTGGTCAAGCCTTGGCCAAAAATGACATGATGCCGTCCACTCATCCTATGGACCCACCACCAGCTGGAGCAGACGAGGTGCAACGCCCCTCGAGTGGGTTTGGATGGACGCCTAAGACTGGACCTCTGTTCTTACTTCATCAGGGAGGAGCTCCAAGTAGAGCCAACTGCTCCTCTGCCTTGAAAAGAGCCAGTTGAGGTGGTTTGGACATCCAGGCTAGACTGGGAGGAGGCCCGAGGCAGTCCCAGATCACACTGGGGTGGCTCCATAATCCAGCTGGTCTGCCAAAACTAAAGCCTCTAGATTCCCCAGGAGGAGCTGAGGAAGGATGTGACCAGGGAGAGGACGTCTGGGCTGGCCTCTCCAGCCTCCCACTGCAGCCTGTCCACAGATAAGTGGCAGATAATGGATGGATGGTTCATGAAAGACAAGATTTTAAAGCTGAAAATGAGACTGACTGACTTCTTAAAGTGTTTTTTTTTATATACAGAGGATTAGACTTGCTGTTTCAAATCCCCAGACTGGCTGTGACTCGGTGGCGGTAGTGAACATAAAGTGCTCTCCCCTCCCTTAATAGCTCCTGCCAGTGTCCTGCTGAATAAGGCATGTAAAATCTCCCAGCAGAACATAGGGGCACAACAGCGGCACAAAGGGCCGAACCCAGGGGAAGTGCTGTCCCTTTTTCCTCTTCCGAACATCTGGTCGGCCAACAGGGGCTCTGAATCAGAAATGTGTTTGTCCATCCTCTGCATGCGGGGGTTGTGTTTTCGCTCTCGCCCAGCAGATGGCAGGAGTGACCCGCTCTGAGCTCAGCCGACTTCCTGTAGCGAGGGAAGTGGGCGCTGTGCCTGACTGCCAACTCAGGCATTATCTCACTCCAGCTCTTGATTCCATTACACAGGCGAAGGAGGAAAATAGGGCTGACTCACAGTATGGTAAGCACTGCTGCTCTCCCAGTCAGAGAATTAAGTGTTCTCTAAGACTAAGTGAGATAGGGCTATACTAAATCTGACTTAGTGGCTCATTACAATCAGCAGTGCTTTTTGAATATGCCCTCTTTAAGATGATAATAGCAGACCTACTCAAATTGATTAATACAAGGTCAGGGTTGCCTTTTACAGTAACCTGCTGGCAGGCCTCATATTGACACTGGAAAAGGCTCGTGCCAGTGAGCTTTGTAAATCAGCTCGCACAACCCGACTTCACTTTGTTTTCGTCTCCGGTGGGTGTTTTTTGCCACGAGTATTAAAGTATTAAATTCACAAATTTATCATCTCCTGCACATGTAGTGGGGCTCTGCTGATGTAATCTGGCACTAAAACTGGTTTTAGGGCTTTGACATGAAGTCAGTAGATCCCGCTGTGGCTTAAGGGGATGAAGGTGCCTGCGGTGTCGGCTGGGTGGGACGAGGAAATGATGCCAGAAAATTTAGGTTTTTGATTAGATTGGATTAAGCCGGAGGGTTCAGCCAATAGAGGTTTGCAAAGGCCAATACCTTAATTTACCCAATATCTTAATTTCTTTAGACTGAAGTCAGTGATACTCACTCCTCATAGTCAGTATCATTAAATTCAACCATTTTCTTGAAAACAAAGTTCAGGTATTACGTTTTTTTTTTCCCCCTAAAACTATATTTTTTTCAACATAGAAAATTCTCTAAAAGAGCATTTATATCAAGAGGCTCCAAACCGCTCCACCCCATCTATTCAGTGCTGGGAGGAAACGCTGGAATACATAATTACTTAATTAAAAATGTAATATTCCAATCAAATGAATAATTTGCAACGAAATGTGGCTGTGCTCAGGGAGGAACCTGCAGCGTACCAGAGCTGGGCAATATGACCGGCCAATATCTGATATTTAATATTCAACACAAGGCCAGAATCAGCCCGATATATCAGCATATCCCTTTTTGAATGTCAGTTTAATAGACTTTTGTGTGGCCGGCGTTCTCATCCTGATGCAGCAAACCCCACCATCCACCGTCCAGTGTTACAACTGATCAAAACAAATGTTAAAAAAAATTATTTGCTGACAATATCTGACCCAGGCATGTCAGCCCCAGCTGGCCCTGCGCCTGTCAGCCTCTGAACCCTGCGGTCAGGACTTTTCTGGTGTTTTGTAATGTTAAAAAAATATTTGATTTTCCTTGGGACATGCTGCACTGATGTGAAACTTTTTCAAAGGGACTGAGATTCCTCTTATGAAGTTAATAACAACTTTCAACAACACTTTAGGATAAATCTGTATTCATGCAGATGTACTTTGTAGTGCAGTGTGATACAAATATGTAAAGTATGAGCGCGCTGCACATTCTTACACTGCTGACTGCCATGTACTGTGGCCATTACATAAGACGTAGGAAAAATCTATGCATCTGACATGTGGTACTGCACTGTGAGCACTTTTCCCACAAAACCATTCTGCCTATTCTTTTTCCTATAATCACCGTTTCTTCCCTCACTCGCAATTCGAGTCCAAAATTGCCCGCCTGAATCATTCCTTCACCATGCATCAGGATGAGCCGCCGCACACGAGCAGCGTCTCACCCTGCAGACCGCAGGCAGATCCCAAACCTCAGCGCCCAGCAGCCGGCCGCCAGGACACTGACGATTTACGAGCTGATGGCTGACGGAGAGCCAGCAGACGGACAGAGCAACGTCTATCAGTCAGTCGGTCAGGCAGTCGGTCAAGCATTCAGTCAGTCACTCAGTCAGTCAATCAATCCAACAACTAGTCAATGAATGATTGAATTATCTATCAGTCAGTCAGTCAGTCAGTCAGTCAGTCAGGCAGTCAGCTATTCAGTCAGTCAGTCAGTCAGTCAATCCAACAACTAGTCAATGAATGATTGAATTATCTATCAGTCAGTTAATCAGTCAGTCAGTCAGTCAGTCAGTTTATCAATCAATCAACCAGTCAGTCAGTTTATCAGTCAATAAGTCAGTCAACCAGTCACTGAATGAATTATCAATCAATCAATCAATCAACCAATCAATCAATCAATCAATCAATCAATCAATCAATCAATCAATCAATCAACCAACCAACCAACCAACCAACCAACCAACCAACCAACCAACCAACCAGTCAGTCAGTCAGTCAGTCAGTCAGTCAGTCAGTCAGTCAGTCAGTCAGTCAGTCAGTCAGTCAGTCAGTCAGTCAGTTTATCAGTCAACCAACCAATGAATGAATGAATGAATGAATGAATGAATTATCCATCCATCAATCAGTCAGTCAGTCCAACAACCAGTCAGTGAATAAATGAATGGATGAATGATTCAATCAGTCACTCAATCAATCAGTCAATAAACCAATCAATAACCCAGTCAGTTAGTTAATCATTCAAATGGAGATTCAATTAATCAGCACATAAACCAATGAATGAATGCATGAATGGATTGAAGCCTGAATAAACGGTTCAATGAATCAATCAATCAGTCAATCAACCAGTCAGTCAGTCAGTGAGATTATCATTCAAGCAGAGAGTCAATCAGTCAGTCAGTCAGTCAATCAATCAGCACTTCAACCTGTCAATGAATGAATGAATCAATCAATCAATCGGCCAATCAACAACCTTCCCACCCACCCACAAATCAATCAACTGATCAATCAAATCAGCCAATCAATCTATCGCACAGAAAGTTTCATCCAAAGATCTTTAACAGCAGACGACCAAATCGCAACCGCAGTCAGGCATCAAACAGGTAAACAAAAACAAACAAACAAACAAACAAACAAAAACAACAACAACAGCACAGAGAGGCAGGGGAAAACAAAGGAGCGAGGCGAGGAGAAGCCGAAGCAGAGCTCAGCGTCACATTCCTTCCCCGCCTGTCACGGCGAGGTCACCACATATTTTCCATCCATAAAGCGGTTATGGCAGGAGCGCTATCCCGTCTGATTAGAAACAGATAGCCAGATCACTCCGCTGCCCGCCATTAATCTCAGCGTGTCAGACCGTCCGTTAATCACCCGGCCTCGTGGCCCGGCTCCGCGCGGGCCGCCGTCCGAACTGCACTGACAAAAAAAAAAAAAAAAAAAAAAAAATCACCAGTCTGATATTCGCTGCTCGAGCCTCGTCTTGAAACCAGGCAGAATAAAGCAGATCAGCCGTGTTAGGATTAAGAAAATGACCGATTCAAGAAAGTTCTGGGAACAAGGTGATTAGCAAAAGTGAAAATTAGGCCTATCTCATTCCACTGGCAGATTCATTTTTTTCTTTTTTGAGGTAAAAACAAGATCTTAACAGTTAAAATGACCTGGTAAAGTGGAGCTTTAACACTGAAGGAGTTATTATGGAGTTTTTTTTTTTTTTTTTTTGCAGTGCAGTGTGTCGTGCACCACGTGCTAAATCACTAATCCCGCGTAATAACAGCGTACGACTTGCCGCGCGGCAGTCAAACGGTCGAATCGGGCCTGTCATTTCACGGTGATGCAACATGACAGGGTGTCAGCGATATAGAATAACATCATAAGCTCATATGGCTGTTGGGAGGAGGAGGAGGAGGAGGGGGGGTGTCGAGTCAAGCCTCGATAACCACAGTCACCGACAGAGAGGGAGAGTAACTGAGTGAAATATCACCGATGACTCATTGCTTCCTCTGCCATTTTCTTTCTGAGTAACAGCGAGGCCACATTAGCGGGTCTGCGCCGCTGGAGTGTGCACGGTGTGTGTGTGCACGGTGTGTTTGTGCACGGTGTGTGTGTGTGCACGGCGTGTTTGTGCACGTTTCACCTGGCGACCCAGGAGCCGTATTGTATGCAAGTGACATGAGTGACACCGCACACCACGGGGTAATTGCATTTTCTGAGGTTTCCAAGTTTTTAACTGGAGAACTTAAGGTTTAGAAAGAGATTTATAATCCTTCAGTTCCTGGAGGGACGGTACACTGCAAAAAAATATCCACCTTAAGTCATATTCAGTTTTAAGTTTCTGGTTTTCTTCTTCTGTTTCCAAAACGAATCATCTTGACTCAAATTTTTTTTAATCAAGCGTCATTTTCTTGATCCTAGTGGGGCTTATGTGCCTTTATTATTTCAACATATTCATATTTACTCTCAAAACAAGTGAAAGTGCACTGGAAATAAGTGGGATTGTTTTAAGAAAGATGTGATTGTCAGGCTGAATATGAAATGAAATGACTTGTTAAGATGGGGATTTTTTTGTGTGTTGCTGCAAAAAGGCAAGCATGACCAGTCCAGCATCCCCGGATAAATAAAAGGTCACCAAAAGGGAGTCGGCAGCTTCTGTGTTACTTCATCAGGAAGTCAGTGCAGCTCCGCCACCAAGACCAATTCCCCTGTGAGTGAAGCGGCCGCGTGCAGCCCGCTCGCTTGAACCCGTTCAGCTGCTGAAATGAACTTTGGGTCGCCTAATTAATGGCGGCCACATGCGCAGTAATTACTCTCATGTGATTTTTTGCAGAATAAAAGTCTGGAGGAAGTGGGCGAAGAGTCGATCCTCAGTCCTCTGCTTCCTCAAGGCTGTCGTTCATCTGTGAGGCATCTGACGGACGACGTGTGGCGAGCGCTTAAAGGTCACGCTTTAACACAGTCACGTTAACACACACACTTCAAAAAAATATGAATCTTAACGAGGCATTTAGTGTCACGCTCAGTCCTAAAATCTTGTTGTTTGTTTCAACCAAGTGGAAAAAATGAGATAATCACACTTGTTTTCAATGCAGTTTGATTTTGTAAGAAGTGTAAAAAAATGCTGGAACAAGGCAGAATTAGGTGGATCAGCCCTTTACGATCAAGGAAATGACGCTTGACTCAATAAAGATTGATTAGCACTGGAAACAGCAACACATTTTTTAAAATATTAAAAAACAAACAAAAAAAAAAAAAACAAGATTTGAACACTGAATATGAGGCTAATTAAATTGTTAGGATGGAGATTTTTTTGCAGTGCATTAACCCAGTGGTTCTCAAATGGGGCTACCCGTACCCCTAGGGGTACGTTAGAGTACTGCAGGGGGTACAAGAGATTTAAAAAAAAAAAAAAAAAAAAAAAAAAATGTTAATTTAAAATATATGAGTCATGCATGATTTCCTAAAATCATCAGAAACAGAATCAGAAATACTTCATTGATCTCAAGGAGAAATTGGGTAAAATAATTACCTTATGCTAGAATACGATCAATAAAAAATGTAAATGTGAGTTTGACAAAGTACATTTATATCCAGTTTGTTCACTATGACTGGGAAGCCAAGACAAAAACCAAGTGAACGGGTTTGTGGTTGAAACGCAGAAAACAAGGAGAAAGGAGGGAAAAAGAAGTAAAAAGCCGACAAAACATTATCATTATAACACATTTACAACATTATTGTCAGTATCTGCTTGTTGTTTCAGACACTGATGGAGTTGTGTTGGGTAGTTGTTTTTTTTTTCAACCATTTTTTTTTTTCTGCGCTGGTCAGGGGCTACTTGGTAGAAAAAAATATTTCCAAGGGGGTACATTATTGAAAAAAGTTTGAGAACCACTGCATTAGCCTCTTGACACTGACTCAATATTACTCTGGAAACAAGTTGATTAGCATTGGAGGCAAGTGGGATTATCTTCTCTCACTGGATTTTGTTCCCTGTTTTGAATAAAAAGCAGCATTTAAATATTGAATATGAGCCTAAATGACTTGTTAGAAACATTTTTTTATCCAGAGAGCACTTTCTTTTGGTTCTGCCGTTGCTTCAACCAAACAAAACCATTCACCAGGCCTCATGAAGAGCGGTAGTTTTACGTAACGCCACAATTAAACAGGCTAGCACACTTTCTTCATAAACAGGCTGTGAGTGTGTTTTCGATGAAGGCGGTGTGTCTGTCAGCTCTCCTCTGACACCCCCCCCCCCATCATTTGTCAGGCCGTATTGATCGCGCGCCCGTCTGCAGCCGGACCGCGATGACGAGCGAAGAGACAAGAAGTGTCACCGCTTTCCCCGTGACCTCTCCACGGGGAGGCGAGGTGTCGACCTGTCACTTCGCGCCGCGCGCCTGTCATTACGTCTGAGCGGGGAGCCGCCGCGCGTCTGTCGGTCCGAGCGGCTCCGCGGAGGTTCAAAGGCTTCGGGGAATAAGTCATTTCAGTCCACCAAATGGATTTCTATAATGGATTTTTCAAGGGGAGTGGAATTGTGAATAAAGCCCTCTGGTGTATGGGTTTTTGATATGAGATGATCACAGCTCAGCAATATGCGCGGCTTCAGTCGGGGCCGGTCTCATGAAATTTTGTGAAATGAGCACGAATGTTTTAAAATGCAAATAACGCGCTCTGTGCACTCCTCCACCAGGAGAGGATTAAGTGGAGGAGACATGACTAGAAACAGGAAGCAGTTTGACATTGAAGTATTGAAGTGGATAGTGAGGTTGTGGAGGCCGGAGGGCGGGGGGGTGGAGGACGGACAGAGACACTCAGCTTAACTCCAACAACCCGGATTTCTCTGTTTTGGTCGTGTTTTCATGCTCAGAGAAGATTTTTTCCTTTTGTAATCCTAAACCAAAACGACCAAATCTTGACCCTAACCAAGGTTTTTTTTTTTTTTTTTTTTTTTTTAGTGTCCTCAGCCTCACCTTCATCTAAATCAGCTTGTCTAGACTGTTAGATAAGCTTCTCGCATCACAACCATATAAAAGCAGTGTTTCCAATTGATGCTGCTGCCACAATCTTTTCCTTCATATTATTCATTTTCACGACACATAATCTGCATTCAGAAACACTGGTGAGATGTTCTGGTATTCCTCCATCGGGTCAAACTCTGATACGAGGGTAACTGGCTAGATACTGCAGAGAGAAACAGAGAAAACTTCTTTTACAGTAGGATCTTGATTATCTGACCTCAGATTATATGGGATTACCGGTCGACGGCCATTTCCTTTTTTCTTTTTTTTCCCCCCACTACAAGGCTATTCTCAATACAGCAGTTTACTGATCTAATTCTGTTGTTGTCACAGTTTGTTCTCCTGTAAATTTGTCTATTATTCATTGGTTAGTTTGCTCCTGTGTGTGTGTCTCACTTAGTCATATTTCCGGGAACAAATTTCAGTCTGAAAGCCAGTTAACTGGGGACAAAACCTGTGTCCCCAGTCATATGGGGGCGTATATGGGGGAAAAGTTAGGACAATTCCAAGGGCCCTTGCCTGACAGGGGCCCCCAAAAATAGGCAAAAACTAATATAAAATTATTAAACCATCATCGAGTAAATATATCTATATATATATATATATATATATATATATATATTTTTTTTTTTTTTTTTTTTTTTTATTTTTTTTTTTTTCATGGGGCCCAAAATTCCTGGCAGCAGCCCTGTCCCCAGTTAGGAAAAGGCAGATTTCTTGGTCAGTAGTTAAGTGTTCAGAGTGATACTCCTGGTATTGTTCTGAAGTCTCCATTTTCAGTAGTCAGGCCGGCTTACGAGGTGAGTTTTCGAGAGAAAAGCCATCGGCCCACGTCTGTGTTTTATCTGCCACAGCCCTGAAGAACACCGCACTTCAACACCGGTTCTGAGTTAACATGAAACCATTTCACCCAACCTGCCCTTAGTACTCACAGTCTTTACCTGCTGCAACAAAACAGCACCCTAAGTTCAGTCAGACAAGCTAAATGTGTTGTGGGTAGTTACTATGGGGTTGTTAGGAAGTTGGGGCCTGTGGTGAGGGTTTCAGTAGGCCCGTTTCCACCAAAATGTTCCTGGTAGTATTTGGGGGGCAGGAGCTACTACAGGAACGTCCTCTCGTTCCTGTACGCGACACGCGACAACGGCCACGGCCCCGTAAAATTACCCCGAAGTTCCTGCGGTGGAAACGGGCCTAGTGTGGATCACAAAACCCTGCCACTCTTTCCCTTGGTTGTTACTAATTAGGAAGTCATGAGGAGACCAATAAGAGGGAGCTGCTCTCCTTCATGCTCACCGTTCCATTAGGGTTAAGTTATGTTGGGCATTTGTTATTGTAGGTTTATTCTGTTATGTTTACTGTCGGGGTTGGTTAGGGGTGTTTAAGGGTGTCTTTGGGATGGGGCTAGTCCGGGTTAGGGTTTATGGGGGACAAACGCCATGTCCCAGTTAGGAATAGGCAGATATTTGGGGTCAGTGGTTAAGGTAAGGATTAGGGTGAGGCAAGTTAGACTTAAGGTAAGTCTCTGAGAAATGAATGTAAGTCTATGTAAAGTCCCAAAAAGTGACTGTTTCCATGTTGTCGCACAGTGCTGGCAAAGAGCTGCTATTTGTGTGTGTGTGTGTGTGTGTGTGTGTGTGTGTGCACCACAGCCACAGTTAAGTCATTTCTTTGATGCTGCTGTTATCCCCAAACTATAATGTTACCGCCAGGCTTACATGTTTGTTATGTTGTTTAAAGGCTATTTGTACCACACAAGTGTTTGGAAGTACTTTAATGATATATTTAATTAAAGAGAATTAATTTCCTCCCCCCCAAGAGGTCTGTTGAATTTTTAAGTATTTTTCAATTATCCGAAATTTCAGCTATTCGAAATACCTTCATTCCCGAGGGGTTTGGACATTATTTGTACCAACAAAACATAGTCTGCATTTTAGTGTTTGCACTCATTTCATAAAAACTGTTGATTTTAGAACAGCCATATAAATAGGATTGTTTACTGTCAGCTGATCTTGAACTAAAATAGATTATTTTTTATGATACAGAAAATTGGCTCCCATTAAAACCTTCTGGCTCTACATTAACAAGGTAGATTAAAATAAAAGTAGTTTTCTCTGACTTGGTGCAGTGATTTTAGTTTTGCATTAGCTTTAACAAAAATAGGTCATGCTTTCAATACTCAATTATTCTATTTATTCTGATTTTATTTTGGGCCATAATTTGTGCTTTTATTATGTATTTTTTAATTTAATTTTTATTCATTTATTTATTTATTTATTTATTTTTCCCCAGGAGCTGATCCTCACTGGCCTGTTGCAGTCATTTTAAGTTCCCCTTTAAGATCCTACCCCTGTGATAAACCCTGAATATCAGATGATGCCCAGGACACACACACACACACACACACACACACACACACACACACCTTCAATTCAAGATTATTAATTAGACAGAGAGACTTTTCATTCAAGCGTCCCAGTGAGTGAAGAGTGAAGCTGCTCTCCGTCTCAGGAAATAATTTGTGTGGTGGCTCCGTCCTGGAGCTTTAATTACCTTAATGCACTTCCAGCAGGAAGACAAAACCTGACAGTGCAATCACTCCTGCTATATTTCTGAGAAGGAGGAATCGAAAGTTATAAATAAAGACTTTCCGCACCGTAATGGTTCAAGCTCAGCGTAAAAGTAATATATGCTCAGTCTGCTTTGGGGCATTAAACACACCAAACTGCAGATTTTGCCTCTTACCCTGATGTGTGTGCTCATTGTTATGGGTGTAAAACCCGATCCGAACACTTACTTTCTTTGACAGTTTCAGCTGTTATCCCGACCTTTTCCTTGCACAAAGAATAACTGACATGAGTGATTTTGACACCAGTCTTTATATCCCTTGCAAAGAAAGAGACACTTTGCCCAGGAAATCATCACATGTCGCCCTGAATCACCTTCCTCTCACTCCACTTGCCACCGCGCCGCGATCGCCTCTCCATCTTGACACTTGCTAATGTCCCTGCTGTCCTCGCTGGAGTCGCTCTCCCCAGGTGGGGGGAGGTTTTCGCCCCCCCCCCGAGGCGCTGCGGCTGCTCTGCTGCTTGCGTCGGCCGCTGAGGTGAAGCGAAGGCCGCCCCGGCTGCCGCGGCGTCGGTGACAGGCCGGGCCAGTGGGGGGCTCGGGACGGAGCAAAAGAGGAGCTGCTGACGTCTGTTTCAGGGCCCGTGGTGCCAAAGTCACAAGCACAGCAGGTGAGGCTCTCAATCACCTGTAGGCCTCAGAGGTCACGTCATTTAACTCTGATTTTTTTTTGCATTTTTGAGACTTCAGGATCAAAAAATGCACCTTTCATGCACCTTGGGCGTGGACCGAGCTGCAAAATATCATCACCTTAGAAGTTCTTCCTTCTTTTTTTTTTTTTTTTCAAGGTCTTTTACAAGCTGCTGTGAAGGAAACATGCTGCTGTTTTACATAATTTCCTTGACATGAGGTGGACTGTGTTTGGATATCACCAGTATGACCTGCATGCCTCCAGTCTTTCATGATCTCCCTTGTGTTGCTTTTATTCATTGTCTCTGTTCTATCATGTGAAACTGATCGTGCTGCCGTCTTGACCGAGACTCCCTGGGAGAAGAAATCTTGTATCTCAGTGGGACCTTCCTGGCTAAATAAGGGATAAATATAATAAAATAAAATGAAATGAAATAAGGAGACATGAATGGAGTTTTCCTTTGCCACTCTTCCTTGGTCAGATCGGACAGAGAAATGGACGTGGTAGCTAGCTAACCAGGTGTCTTCCTGTGGCTCGGCGGTGAGCTTGAATGATTCTGGCTGTAAATTTATCAGACAAAACCACTCACAGAACAGCGTTCGCCCTTTGTAGGCTAAAATAATTATTTGGGTTGGAGAGCCGCAGCAGAATTCAGTGGATCCAGTCCGACCGAGGAGAGACACGTGCAGATGAAAAACAAGTGTTAGATGCCAGCTCAAATCACAGACTGTGAATTCCATGTTTGGGCAAAAGTTTGCAGTCAAATATAGATCTGACTTCTCCGGCCTGTTGGCCCCGTTCACATTCCGGCTAAATGCGGTTGGCGCTGCAGAGTTTATAATGCATTAATTTCAGCTCGAAACCCAATAAAAATGAGCTCCAACTTAAAAAAAAAAAAGAAAAGAAAAGAAAAGAAAAAAGAACTGAGCAGATTATCCAACTCAAAATTACATGTTAGAATTTGGGTATCTTTTCCGAGTTCTCTGATTTCACTTTAATTGATGTCAGAGCACCAAAAAAAAAAAAATGCATCCCCATTAATTCTTACCTCCGCAACAGCTACTGCTATTATTCCTGGGGTCCACATTAGTATCATCCCTACAGCTACAAATAATAACATTTTCACATATGAAATACATTTAAAGTAATTACCCCGGAATTTAATCAGTATGAGTGGAGTAATTTACCACTTCAGTAACTACTGCTGCATACGTTTTGATGCTGCCCATGTAGGACAGCACAGCTTCATCTTCCTGCTGGTTCATTTTTCTTGAACCGGCGCCGCGAACGCAACGCTGCTGCAGGATGGAAACGCACAAATGAGAAATTTGCGCATCTGAGCTGAAATGAAAGCAGCATTAGAGCTTAATCCCCCCATGTTTACTGTATCACCTTTAATAAAAAATGGCAATATGTGGTAGTCGCTGCTGCCCATAGGATCCCATGTAAAAAGAGACAATGGAAACTGAGGAAAAAAAACAAAAAACAAAAAAAAAATCATCCATGAACACAGCTTACGTTGTCAGTGTGTCTCTGCACCAATTTCGCCGAGACGATTTATTGCATATGGGGGAATAAAGCGACTCTGGTAAGCACAGGCCCTGCGGCATACATCAGCCGAACATCCCGGGCACTTTAAGAACGACGGCTCTCGCGTTCACGGACACTTTCTGCAGATTTAGAATGATGATGTTGCCCTTTTATAAAACTACTTTTTTTTTTTTTTTTTACACAGTTTGGTTTCCCTTATTCTCGTTCGTGACCTGCAACAGCATAACTCATTTCACGTCTGCAGAGTCAAGCCTCACTATTGCACATCTGCTTAAGAGTCTAGACCTTGTAGAGGAGCAGCCAGGGGTTGTTTTGATAAGTGATGGCATGAGGAGTTAATGATCTCGCCGCCACCAGTTGCTCCAATGCGACCCTGCGGACATGAGATTGCAGAAACCGAAGGTCATCCATTTTTGGAGCGACAGGTAATACCTGCTCTTAGGTGTCTCGCACTAAATGGAATTGTAAAGCGCTACGTCTTCCACACTTGGGGAGCGCTCAGGGCTGACGACGCCTCGCTATGTTTTATGTGCTCCCCGTAACCAAATATGTTAATGAGGCTGCATTAGTATGCCCAGTCAGATTTGCTGGGAGAGTTCAAAGACAAAAGAAGCCCAGACCACCAGTATGCATTATGAAGCAGCCTTCAGCAGCCTTCAGTGGCGGAGACGCCGAGTTCAGCTGGGGATTGTTTATGAATGTTTTATATCACTTTGTAATAAAATGAATATTTTCTGAAACTGGAGCTGTGTGGTCGGGACAAAGGCTTTCTAGCACAGTCGGTTAAGAGAGAGAGAGAGAGAGAGAGAGAGAGAGAGAGAGAGAAAACTTATAAAGCCAGACTGTCGGAGGGGGTAACTTAAAACTGCAGTGGTAATGTCACCCAGGGAAATATTTCACATTTTTAAAACACAATATCTCCAACCATACTGCAATAAATCTGTAACTTAATCTGTTTTGTGTCATATTCAGAGGTAAAATCTAGAAAACCGGTTCCAATGCAGTTTTACTGGAGAATAATAAAAAAAAAAAGAAACCAGGCAGAATCACGAAAATGACACAATGTGGAAACAAGTTGATTTGCATTGGAAACAAGTCGGATTATCTCATCCCTCTGGCAGATTTTTTTTTGTTTTATTTTAGGAAAAACAAGATTTTTTTTTTTTTTTTTTTTTGCAGTGCAGGCCCCCTCTGCCTCCAGGATTTTTTCCTCTATTTTTTTTTTTTTTTACAACACAGTTTTTGCCAGCATTTATGATCAACTGAGCCACTCACTGCTCCATAGAGCCACAGTGACACGACTGCAACTCAGAAACATGCCACATGTAATACAGAGCGTTTACCCATAATCCAGTTCGTGCCTCAGTGTCAGCCCCCTTGCAGGCCTGCGCTGTTAGTTTTTTTTTTTGTTTTTTTTTTCCACTGTAAAGGCATCTCTTTATTGTGTGAAAGGTCGGGCCGCCGCTGCCCCTTGGCGCCGAGCGGAGCAACCTGATACACTCCTACACTTTTCTGCACTTTGACAAAAACATCGAGATGTAATCACACGCGAGCTATTGGCCATAATTGCTTCCCACAACTGCTGTATACATCCTCCTTCGCCGCGCACGCCCGCGTTTGTAAACAGAGCCTCCCTCGCCTCTGTGGATGGCTCTGCATTGCCTTGTGGGATTGGACCGCTGCCACGCGGTAATGGAAAAGGAGAGTCAAAGACCACTCGGGCCGTCTGCAAGGTCTTTGTTCCTGCTATTGTCAGCAAACGCCGGCCGGCGGTGCGGCGGCCACGCGCGGCAATCATCTCTGCCTCTCAAGGGCAGGACATTGTGGCGATCCTGCGAATGACGATGAGCGTTTTGTTGTCCAGGAATTGTCACATAGAATTTCTGATGGGTGATATGAGCCCACCGGGCATACAGATTTGAAGGGGGAAAAAAAAAAAAAGAGAAAGAAACGGAGGGTAGGAACTGTTTCTTGTATTTCAGAGATTTAGTGAGACTTGGGATGTGTCTCGCAGCACATCCTGGTGCAGCAGGTAGAGAATCTGTATGAGGTGAGAAGGAGATCGGCGGCTGGTTAGTGGAAGCAGCTCCATCGACACCAGGGGAGACCATTAGGCGCTTTTCCATGCACCTGTTTTTATTCGTATTTTCAGTTTGCGTATTAAAAATTCGGAAAAAAAACCCCAAAAACCTCCAATTATCGCAAAAAAAAAAGGTTTTTAGGCCTTGGGGGAGGTGGAAAAGTTGGTGTATCAATAAAAGGAAATAAATAAGTTGCCATGGAAACAGGTTTAGCGAATAAAAGGTGAGGTTCATAATCACATGACTTCTGCTTCGCTGTACAGAGGAAAAATGGCGGCAACAACAGCCGGTTTGTTTGGACCGAAGAAGAGAATTTCACTTTTCTTGACCTAATTAAAGAAAACAATATTAATGCAAACCACAAAGTTTTGATTTTTGACTGACGCGCTTGTAATACGTCGTCACATTGCACCCTCTTGTTCTGCAGTGGAATAATAATGCCACCCGGCTGGAGAATTAGCGCCACCTATGCTCACCACCAAATATTCGCATAACAGAAGTGGATGGAAACGCGCATAAATTCACTTTTTTTTGGCCGATTTTCTGAAAATTTGGTTAAAATTTGCAATAAATTTGGATGGAAACCTGATTAATGACATCCAGTGAAGTTCTTTTTTTTTTTTTTTTTTTTTTTTTTTTTTGGGATTATTTCATTTCTGACTTTTTTTTTTTTTTTTTTTAACAGTAAACACACACATAAAACACACCAAAGTATCAGTCAGTATGCTGAATAGGGCTGAGTTTGCACAGAATAAAGACACAAATCTGCTCCATCTTTGCAACATTAAGCATTTCGTTGAGCCTCCTCCTTTAACATGGAGGTCATGGAGGCTTCCAGTTTTAATAATATTGTTTTTTAGCTGCAGGCACGCCTGCCTGGAGAGCCAAATGTTGCCAAATTACCATCCAGCTGAGTGTTCAGCCTATTTTACAGCCTATTTGTTTGTTTACATTGTGGCACATGGTGATGATTTTACCTTAACATTGAAATTAAAATGTAGGTTTAGTCATTTTCAGCCCAGGCCGTGTTGAAACATCCAAACATATCCACCATGTTCGGCTGTGCTGACGGGAACTCACGCCTCTGAGATTCCACCCTGAACATTTCCGACCTGCGACAGGACGGCGTTCACGGTGTCAACTCGGGATCAACGTTCACGAGGAGAGGAATTCTAGTTATGAATTCTGTCTTATTTCTGCCGTTTCACTCCCCGTAATTTGCTTCGGATAAGAGCGACATGCCAAAAATGTAAAACAGGGTTGAGAGCGGGGTTCGCAGCAATTCACAATCCAGACGCCCCGTCAAAAAGAGGTAACTATTTTACCAGACGTATCTCTTAAAAGGATTATAAAGCACTGAAGGCGCATTATAAGCACATTATCAGCGCATTATGATAACACAATCAGGCCATGATATATTGTAATGGAGGCTTGGCAGTTGTGTTAAGTCTCCTAGCAACTGTGGCCGGCGCCAACATGAAGGTCCACTGGAGGATTGGCTGTGCACAAACGCTGCTGAAATATACAAGTGGGCAAGAAAAGGAGAGGCGACGGCGAGAGACTGTTGTTGTGCCGCTGACGGGCCTTTGAGCGATGGTACACTGCAGAAAAATCGTCTTTTTTAGTCTCACATTAACATCTCGTCTCATAAAAAAACTGCCAGCGGGATGAGATAATCCCACTGGTTTCCAATGCAGTTTCACTTGTTTCTGGATTTTCTTTTCTAATGATACAAGGCAGATCAGCCCACTAGGATCAAGAAAATGACACTTGATTCAAGAAAAATCTGGAAACAACTTCATCAGCCTTGGAAATAAATGGAAATATTCAATATGTTGTACTTTGTTTGAAGAAAAACTAGATTTCAAGAATGAAACGAGATGAAATGACTTGTTAGGATGGAGACATTTTGCTTGTAATTTGAAAAGGTATTTGAAGAATGTGCCTTACACAGTTAACTGCCTTTTTTTTTTTTTCCACCTCAGATCCTTTGGTCCTACTTCAAAGCAGGAGAGTCGGCTCAAATGATCTCAACAAATAACAGCAAAAAAAAAAAAAAAAAAAAGACCAGAGCAGTCGGAGGCACACATCCCACATCAGCATAACGCACCTCGCTGCAGCTTTCCACGATGCTTTGATACCAACTTTACCCAAAAATGTGACTTCTGACCTTTGGGCAACCTTAGCTTAACCTTCACTCTTTGCCAATCCTTTACCAGTTTTATCCAAATATGTCTTTTAGTTGCATTGCTAACAGACAAACAGACAGACAAGCAAACAGAGGTAAAATAATAATAATAATAATAATAACCTTCATCCACCTTTGGTAACTAGAAAAAAAAAACCCTCAGTAGAGCAGCTACCTCTGCCAACATTATGCAATTGTCAAGAAATGCTAATTCCACATGTAGGATATTCATCAAAAGTTAATCACACCCTGTGCCACGTGCCACTTTGACCAGTCAGGGGGAAAAATGAAGTTCTTCCTTGGGCCATGATCAACCTTTCCACCAAGTTTCATGCTTCTCCTTTTATTCCTTCTGCCATCAGGCCTCTAAACATTTCTGACAGCGGCGACAGACTAGGCCAGGTGTTGTAAACCTGAGAGTCATAAATGTGCATGTATGTATTTAATTATTATTTATTTTGGCCCCTGCTCGGTCCATACAGGGCGACCTGTGTGTCACTGCTGCTCTGATGCTGATCTGTCGTCACTGACAGGGTGTCTGGGTTTTGTTTTTGTCCGTTTCGGTCTTATGTGACTGCTGGACTGGAACTGAACTGCCCTACGGGGATAAATAACGTTGTTTGAATCTTGAAATCTTGAAATCTTGACTTAATTAGGTATGGAAGCTGCCATCCCTTGGAATCAGGTTTAAACACACAACATGCACTCATTCAGGCTTATATGTCTATGAGAAGAAACTAGACCTCTGATAGCGC